>NW_013564698.1:0-5000 GCF_000499605.1 Eimeria maxima | reverse complement strand
AAAAAGCAGCAGCAAAGAAGAAATAAGCAGCAGCAGCAGCAGCACAAGCAGCAGCAGCACAAGCAGCAGCAGCAGCAGATATACTATTAATAATTATTATACTTATATGTCTGCTTGTTTTTGTATATAATCCGTCTGTCTCCTACTTTACTATTTGTTTGTAAACCCTAAACCCTAAACCCTAAACACTACTATATATATTAATATATAGTATATTGTATATCGATTTGCATGCAGCATGAGTTGTACGTACACCGCAAGAAGGCAGCGAAGGAAGGAATAAAGAGATTAATAAGTTTCTCTGTTTTAAGGAAAAGAAAAAGGAGACAGTGCCCATTTTATGTTCTCTTTACTGCTTATATATGTATTTATATTTATATTTAATTATATAATTATGCATGCAAAAATATGCATGCATAAAAAATATTTTTCCTTTTCTGGTGTATGCGCTGCGTTAATTAAATAAATTTTTCTGCATTTATTTATTAATATAATAATATATTACTATATAATAATATATAATTATATATAAAAAATAAATTATCTCCTTTTTCTTCTTTTTTTCCTTATTTATTTATTTATTTTGCCTCTTTTTCTGCCTCTAATTTCTTTGCCTTCGCTAAATTTTTATTTGCAAAATCCCAATTCACAACTGACCACCAAGCTGCGCATACACCCCAACAATAAATAAATAAATAAATAAATAAATAAATAAATAAAAATAATTAATAAATAATATGAATATATATAGGTAATATTATCAGTATAACAGCAGCAGCAGCAGCAATAACAACAACAAAAGCAACATCACCAGCAAAACATCAACAGCAGCAGCAGCATCCAACCACCGCAACAACAGCAGCAGCAGCAGCAGCAGCAGCACCCAACCACCGCAGCAGCAGCAACACCAACAACAACAAGAGCAGCAGTAGGAGGAATAGATTACCATTAACATAAGCTTGTCTATCATTTCTTTTATCAATATAGTATGCATGTTCCCATACATCTAGATTAAGTATAGGTATAATATGTTTATAATTACTATTATTATAAGGAAGAGCAGCATCATGAGTATCTATAATAAATAATTCTTTATTAATTAATGAATAACATAGCCATATCCATCCGGATGCAAAATGTTTTATAGCAATAGATGTAAATTCTTCCTTAAATAAAGAAAAAGATTTATACTTTTTTTTTATTTCTTCCTCTATTTCCCCTATTGGTACTCCCTTACTATTATTAATTAATCCATTAAAATAAAATTCATGATTATATGCTTGGCATGCATTATTCAATATACTCTTATCCTTTGAATTCAATATTATCTCTGTATATACATATATATCAATATATAAATTTATTTATTTATTTATTTATTTTATTTATTTTATTTATCTATTTTATTTATTTATTTATTTATTATAAAAAAAGAAACAATTTAAATGGTGTAGATGGGGGTATTTGGGTGTACATATACACACCACAGTGTTATACAGCAGCAGAAACAGCAGCAGCAGCGGCAGCAGCAGCAACAGAAGCAGCAGTAGAGGTAGCAGCAGAGATAGCAGCAGATGTAGATAAATAGCAACAGCACAAAAGACACAGCAATGTATAGGAAAGCCCAAAAAGCAACAACAGCAGCAGCAACAACAGCAGCAGCAACAACAACAGCAGCAGCAGCAGCAGCAGGAGCAGCAGCATTATATATTAATCCTTACCTTCAAGAGTCATAGATTCTTCAGGCTTCCCAGCAATAAGGCCTGTAACGCAGCAGCAGCAGCAGCAGCAGCAGCAAAATAAGATATATATATTAATGCAGTATTTGCGGTGTATATACACCTACATAAATACCTTTATATGCTTTATTCATTAATATAAATATAAATTAATAATTATAATATAATAAAAGAAAAGAGAAGAAAAAGCAAAGAAAAACCCTTTCTTCTTCCTTGCCCCCCAAAGAATCAACGTTCGTCTCGTTGTTTGTTGTATTGATGCTGCTGCTGCTGCAGTTGCTGCTGCTGCTGCTGCTGCTGTGTGTATAGAAGAAAAGTCCTAATTTACTTACTATTTAATTTATTAATATAACCAGCATGATGTTTGCCATAGTGGTACTCAATCGTCTCCGCGCTTATATGCGGCTCCAGTGAATCCTTAGGGAAGGGAAGAGGGGGAAGAGTAAACGGCATTTTTTCTTGTATATTTATTGTTCTTCTTATATAAATAAGGTATTTAGGTGTATAATCACCTATATTATAAACAATTTATAACAAAGAAAATGTAAAGAAAAGAAGAAAATGATGATTATATAGACATAACAATGAGGAACTCCGCGTACACCTCAACAACAACGCTTCGATGGTTTCTTCCGCTTCCTTGGATATTCGCTGCTGTTTCGCTGCTGGCTGGGGGAGAGGCGCCTTATTTAGGAGGGAAAAAAGGGATAAATTTCTTGCATCAATGTATTCCTGTATAGAAAATACAAAGAATTATTCAATATTTTATAATTAATATATAAATGTCGTTAGATTCATGTACTAGTCGCCGATCTTTATATACCGCTAGACACAACGAACATCAACAGACACGCATTGATAAGATGCAAGTGCACAGAAGAGGAAATAATAAATAATTCATGAGAATTCGCTGTTTAATTGATTAATTTTAGATAAAATACATAAATAGCGATACACAGACCTCCTTCTTATTCACTTTCTTGCACCTTCAATAGAATGAATATTATTACGTCGGTTATAAGAGAAGCTGAGGGGTACGTACACCAGAGGATGTTAGCGCGTGCGCTCCTAGGCGGTGGATTGCATCTCTTCTGCTGTGAGCAAGAGTAGAAAAAGTATATTTATATTTCTTGCAGAATAGAAGATATAATTCACAAAAGAATCAAACAAACCTACAGGGGTGTGTCATCATAGAATGTGTTTCTTATACAGCTTCTATTTGCATGATGACCTGCTGCTGCGCCTTGCTGGCGGACGGCATGAGTTGATGATGTCTGATGGCGTTAGCATGAGGTGTTGTGTGTAACTTATGAGAAAATAAATGTATTTATTGGTTAATTTCTTGTATTAAATCATCATTAATGCCTCAAGAAGACATGTCGCTTGAACAGGAGGTGCATAAATCTGCATCGTATTTCGTGTGTATATCTGACAGCGTCGTACAGCTTGTTTTGCAGTTTCTTCTCTATTTGTTGAATTCTATCTATTGTAATAGAATATTATGATGTATATACATCTAAATATTCTTTTTATTTATACTGAAGCAAGATAAAGAAAGCTATGTTGATGTTTTTTTGTATTCAGAAGATGCCTGGCACTAAGGCAGGACAGAAGCGTAGGGGTTCTACGGATTCCCCTGGTGTAGGACCATCACAGAAGGTAGCTCGTACAGGAGAGAAGACAACAACAGAAGTAGAAGAGAATAGCAGCAGCCCAACAGCAGCAGCAACAGCAGCAGCAGCAGCAGCAGCAGCAGGAACAGCAGGGACAACAGCACTGGACCAATTAGCTAAATTATCTACTATTGTTGCGGACTCTGCCGATTTCGAGGCAATTAAGGAATATAATCCTGTAGATGCAACCACCAACCCCACCCTTGTACTACAGGCAGTAAATAATCCTAAATATAAACATTTATTAGATAAGGCTATAAAGGAAGCTAAGGAAGCAGCAAAAGGAAAATCACAAGAAATCGTAAGTTATTATACATATTATTTACCTCTTGTTGTTGTTGTTGCTGCTGCTGCTATTTGCTGCTGCTGCTGCTGCTGTTGTTGTTGCTCTTTTGCTGCTGCTATTAAGTCTTAATATATATATAGTATTGTAATCCCCTCCCTTTCCTCCTCACCATCCAAATAATAACAATTAATTAATTAATTAGTTAATTAATATATTTATTTATATATATATTTATATTTATATATACTATGTGTACATGTGTACGTACCTGCCTATACACCAGATAATAGAGGAAGCAATAGATCGTGTCTTAGTATTATTTGGCATAGAAATCCTTCAAATTATTCCTGGTCTTGTTAGTACAGAAATACCTGCAGATCTATCCTTTAATCAACAAGGTAAGCAAATAAATAAATAAATATATAAATAAATATATATATAAATAAATATGTATATTTATATATATATATATGTATTGTGTATATTTATATATGTAATATATAGTCTTGTTAGTACAGAAATACCTGCAGATATATCCTTTAATCAACAAGGTAGGACAATTTATTTATTTATTTATTTATTTATTTTATTTATTTATTTTATTTATTTATTTATTTATTATATATTTAGTGTATAAGTATTGTATATATTGTATATTAATATATACTATATAATATATATGTATAATATAATATATAAGTAGTGTATTCCTTATATCTTCCTTTTTATTATTTTTTTATTTATTTATTTATTTATTTATTTATTTATTTAATTTATTTATTTATTTATTTAATAGGATCTGTAGAGAGAGCCCGTCGTATAATAAAATTATACGAAGAAAAAGGAATAAATAAGGAAAGAATATTAATTAAGATAGCAGCAACATGGGAAGGAATACAAGCAGCAAAAGAATTAAAAAAAGAAAATATTAATTGTAATATTACTCTTTTATTTAGTCTTTGCCAGGTATTTATTTATTTTATTTATTTTATTTATTCTTTTTCTTCTTTTTATTACTTAGGTGTATTCATGCAGATAAAGTTGCATCCTGCTCCTGTTCCTGCTCCTGCTGCTTGTCCTGCTGCTGCTGCTGCTGTTTTGTTGTTGTTTTCTTCTTTCTTTATATTCATATGTTATATTAATATCTTCTTCTTTCCTCTATTACGTGCATGCATATATGCATGCATGCATGCAGCAGCAAGTGCACGCATGCATGCATGCATGCATGCATGCAGAAGCTAGCAGTTAAGAATATGCATGTATGTCTATGCATAGTAATTATAATATATATATATATATATT
>NW_013564696.1:0-6129 GCF_000499605.1 Eimeria maxima | reverse complement strand
AAGCTTCGCCTTCTCCGCCATCTACAGATCCTGCTCCTTTTCCATCAGACCCATCCTTTCCTTCACCAGATGCTTCGGTTACAGCATCAGAATCTGCTCCTCCTGCATCTTGCTGCTCTCCCTCTGCACCAGAGTCTGCTCCTGTAGAACCAGTATCTGTTCCTTCACCACCAGATCCTCCTGCTCCACCAGGTGATGCTCCTGCTCCAGCACCAGGGTCTTGACTTCCATCATCTGGTCCTCGTTCTCCGTTACTTCCCACGCCCTCTTCAGCAGCAGGTTCGGCGTCTTCATCACCAGATCCGTCTGTTTCATCATCCGATTCTGCGGCTCCTCCATCGGAGCCTGTTGCCCCAGCACCAGAACCCTCTCCTCCAACATCAGAGCCTGGCTCTCCATCACCAGTTGCTTTTCCCGCAGCTTCGGCCTCTGGTCCTTCATGACCTGATCCTACTCCTTCACCATCAGATCCATCCCTTCCATCACCAGATTCTTTGGTTACAGCATCAGAATCTGCTCCGCCTTCACCTTGCTGCACTCCTTCTGCACTAGAGTCTGCACCTGTAGAACCAGAGTCTGTTCCTTCACCACCAGAGCCTCCAGCTCCAGCCGGTGATGCTCCTGCTCCAGCACCAGGGTCTCCACTTCCATCATCTGATCCTCTTCCCTCTTTACTTACAACACTCTCTTCTTCAGCAGATTCGGCTTCTTCTTCACCAGATCCTCCTGTTTCATCATCCGATTTTGTTGCTTCACCATCAGAGCCTACTGCTCCAGCACCAGAACCCTCTCCTCCAACACCAGAGCCAGCCTCTCCATCACCAGATGCTTTTCCCGCAGCTTCGGCCTCTGGTCCTTCATGACCTGATCCTACTCCTTCACCATCAGACCCATCCTCTCCTTCACCAGATTCTTCCGTTACAGCATCAGAATCTGCTCCGCCTTCACCTTGCTGCGCTCCTTCTGCACTAGAGTCTGCACCTGTAGAACCAGAATCTGTTGCTTCACTACTATACTCTGCTGCTCCAGCACGAGGTGCCGTTACGTGTGCATCAGATTCTGCAGGCTCCGTATCAGCGTCTGTTGAATCACCTGCTAAAGCACCCGAATTTGCTCCGTCAGCATCAGCGCCACCTTCTGCAACAGATTCAGCATCACCGACTACTGGTTGACCAAGAAGTCTCTCGGCTTCCACACCAGAAGCTGCTGTGGCTGCAGGTTCTGTTTCTTGAACAAGAGACTTAGGTGCTGCAGCAACACTAGGTGGTTTTACTTTATCACTGGAATCTTCGTCAACACGCGGTTCTCGTCCTTCGTCAACAGACCCTGTTGCTCCATCACCATGTTCTGTTCCTTGAGGTTCGGCAAGGGGGACAGGTACTGGAGAGGTTTCCTGCTCACCGGCAGCTGGAGAGTCAGCACTTGCAGGGTCAGCACCGACGTCCCCAGAAGTTTCCGCGTATGGCGGGGTAGGAGAACCACCTGTTAAAGGAAGAAGCGTCGGAGGTTCCTCACCAGGCGCCAAAGCTTCTGGCAGTGACTCTTCTTTAGTTTTAGCCCTGCGTAGGCGTCTGGGGCTTAGAGCTTCCTTGCGAGGGGGCTCTGGTATGGGAGCAGCAGCTGCTTGCGTTACTATGCCCCCTGCAGCGGCGTAAGCCGCAGAGATGACTTGGCGGTTGAGTTGCCGCATGCGTCCTGCCGCCGTTGCCACGTCCAGCACGCTCGCGGCCTCCTCTGCAAAAGCACTTTCCATATCCAGCAAGTTTCGCAACCTGTTGGCCTCCTGCCACAACTCCTCATTCGCCGCTTTACTTTCAAGGGAATCGCGGCCAGTTTGTATGCTGAAGAGAGGAATCGAATTTGCGCTTTCAGCCATGTTCTTCTCCATCTCGTTCAGCAATTCGACTTTCATAATGACCTGCTGGACGGTACAGCGGGCATCCATTACTTTTGTGACTTCGTTTATAGCCCTCGTGGCGGCGTCCACAACGCCCTGTACGTTTTGTTCCTGCTTGATTGCCCTTGCTGCCATGGCGCCCTCTGAGAGGCTCTTAGTAGCGAGCTCTTCTGTGGCAGCCAAGGTTGAGAGCAGACCATTTACTGTCGTTTTGCACAAAAACGGCCGCGACCCGCTCGTGCGCAACCCGATGTCTGACTCAACTCCACGTTTCACAAGACTTTTAGCCCTGGAGACCGCTTCCTGTACTCCCAACACGGGATACTTCGCGCTATCCACGCACGTGTGCGCCAACGACGTGAGCTGCTCTTGAAGCACAGCCAAGACTGGCGGAATCGGCAGCGCCTTCAACTTCTTCTCACACAACTCCAGAGATGTGTTCAGCCTCTTGTAGGTGTTTGCAGCCCATGCACCCACTGTAACAATTTCGTCGACAGTTCCCGCCTTCGCTAGGTCACCGACTGCGTCTTGGAGTTGGTGGTATCGATTCTGCACTGCTTTCAGGATTTTTTGTATCTCAAGCACGGTTCTCCATGCATCCATCGAGCGAGACTGTTGGGCCCTCATACTTTCTTCAACGTGCGTCGTAAAAGCCTTTATTTTTTCCCTTTGCATGTAAACACTTTCTACATAAAGCTCAATATTCATGGCCAACATCCGTTTCAGGGACGGCAACGAATCATTTTTCAGCTTGTCTACCGTTCTGTTATTACTAAGGATGCCCTGTGTGAGCGCCATGGTGTACTGCAGCTGCAGGCTGTTTTGGATGAAGGAGCTTGCGTCGTTGGGGGTATTGAAGGGGTGTACTTCTTTGCTCTGTGCCATTATATGTGAGGCTAATTTATGCATTTCCAGTGATTCATTATGAAGAGATTTCGTCAGCACCTGCAGCGCATCGGCATATTCACTTCCCACTAGCCCCGCAAAATGTGGCGATGCTTCTTTGACCCAATCGGCAGATATTGTTGGCATATGCTCACATTGTTTCTTCATAGCAGCACGTGATTCACTATCCATTGCACGTAGTGAACGTGTTGCCTCCAATACAGATTTCCCTATCTTATTCAAAAGTTCACGTTCACGGCTCGATGCCCAAGATGGAAAAGATCGACTCTTCTGCAACTTCAGCACCTCCTCCCTGCATTCTCGTGCCTCTTTTAGAGAATTGCGTATTGCATCGGCGGCAATATAGCTCTCATCTGTTCCTAAACTCTTAGCTAGATTAATAGATTCAATTTCTAGGGGTTCTATCAGCGTTAATTGGCGAAGAATAGAACGCCTGCGTAGGTAATGCGGCGTACTTAATAAGGCATACAGAGCAATAGTACCAAGGATCGCCATACCCATTAGACGCCTATTCTTCTGTGAGCCTAATAAACCACCTCTTGATGGTTGTTTATTAGTAGTTGTACTAGAAGCCTGTGAAGGTTCATCCCCTATATTAAATAATAACTCCCTGTATCTTTGTCTTGTTAGCATCCTTTGTGACATACGGGCAGTTAAATCCTGATCTCCTTGCACTGTCTTTGGTGATTCTTCTCCTCCTGCTGCTCCTGCAGCGTTCTCTACTGATGGGGATCCTGCTGCCTCATCTCCTGCAGATTCCTTGTTAACCTCCCCCCGCATACCCGCGGAGGGATCGGTCGTATCCCCACCATTTGATGATACTATTCCTTCTTGTCCTGGTAATACTTTATCTGTAACGGCAGAACCTGTATTATTAGGATCCCACACTTCAGATGGTGCAGCTGCTGATGCAGCTGCTTGCAGCTGTTGCTGCTGCTGACTCAGCAGCAGCAGCACTGATAACAGCACTAGCGGAAGCCGCCACCCCCCCCTATGAGGACTGTACATCGTTAATAGAGTCAAAGAGGCAATTGGTCATCAGTGTTAAGCTCCTTAGGCACAGTGGCCATGAGAGAAAGATGAGAGGAGGAGAGTGGTAGAGGCAGGGAGAGGGAGAGGGAGGGACCTGGGGAGGTGAAGGAAACCGCTCCTCTAACAAAGGAAATAAATAGGAGCAGCAATCAAACTTAAAAAACAAAAAAAGGTATTCAAACAAACAATAATTATATCCCCTTGTAATCTACAGGAGGAAACAAGGGAACAATAACAAAGAATACAAGGAGAACAACCGTGGCAGGTTACTACTCTCCTCTCCTTGTCAACAGATGCCGCTGCCGCCTCCTGTAGGTACAAGGAGGCAGCAGCATCAGAATAAGGAAATTAAACGCTAAATAAATGATATTAAAACTGTAAATCAGTATATTACTTATATTTAATTAACATATATATTTTTCCTCTCTTTACGTACCTTTTTCTCCTCTTATCATAAGGCAAGAGACCAACACGATGGGCAGCCCCCCACACCACCGCTCGCGATATCGCCGTGCTGCAGCAGGGGAACCGATCCCCTGCAAGAACTAGGGTTTACAAACATACAGCATGAAAAATATAAACCCTCAACCCTAAAATATAAACACTGAAACCTCCTTATTCAAGAGAAAATAGGCAGGGGAATGAGCCTGTCACTCCCTCCCTGCATGCCTAGCAGGCACTGCAGGACGCGACGGTAACACCGAGACAGGAGGCGGCGACCTGCCGAGACACACACGTAGGAGTTGGGGTGTACAGGCAGCTCTCCTAAGGTTCCTGCACATAATTATGGATGGTGCAACTGTTGTAAGTGCACATTCTGCAGCTAGTTTGCTCCAGCAACTGCTGCAGGACTCTCCTGCTCTTGCTGTTGCTGCTGCTGGTCTGGTTGCTGCTCCTGCTGCTGCAGCTTCTCTTGTCTGGTGCAGATAAGGCACTCTAAGCGTAGGATCATATCTCCTCAATCTGCAAGAGTTAGACTTGAAGCCTGCCTCATTTCCTCAGCAGGAGAGATAGAGGAGCAGCAGGGCACACGTATCTAGTAGGTGCATTTATTAATGCATGCATGCATGCATATACCTGTATAGTATACACATTTGTTTACATTTGTTTATTGTATATAAGGACTATACTTAGCAGCAGCAGACAGATAAGATAAGCAGGGGCTGTATTCAATAGAAGATGCATACATGTGTATATGAATTGTTGCATGCATGTACGTATATAGTATATATATGTGTATTATATATAAGGGTTACCTACTTCATTAGCGTATACATATGCCGAGCTGCTGATGCAGCAACAGTAACACCAGCAGCAGCAGCAGTAGCAGCAGCAGCAGCAGCATATGTCTGCTGTCGCTGCATGCAGCGAAGGGGAAATAATTATATTAAGAAAAACGTTTATAAGAAAAGCTCCCCTCCTTATATTTATTCATCTGTCTGTACACCCAATAAAGGATAAGGAATAAATTATATTGTATTAATGCAGTACCCTATCTAATAAGAGGGAAAAGAAGGAAGAAAAGAAGAGACAATCGTTTTTTTCTTTTTTTCCCTTTCTCTTTATGTACAACAAAGTCTTTATAATGGGGCTGCATGCGTTCTACCTACTAGACAAAGCTGCATGCATCAGGTGTACGTACACCGCAAGGTGTCTCCTTAATAAAGCTAGAGTTTCTTACTACTACTGAGCACCTGCTGCAGTTGTTACTCTGTTACTGTCTCCTTCTTCCCTCCTCTGTTGCTGTCTCCTTCTTCCTCTTATACCGCAACAAGGGGAGGAGACACCAACAAAATAACCCCTTGTCTCCTTTGCTACTCATTAGCGATTAACAGAAGTCTGTACATAAGTACCCAAGAACCTTAATACCCTCCAGGGGGCCCCTGAGGAGGGGCCCCTGAGAAGGGGCCCCTGAATATGGCTACATGGGCCCTCACCAGGGTAGCAGCAAGGTGTACGTGCATGCGATTGACCCACAAAGGAGACACCTAGATGTGTCTCCTTAGGTTGTGTGGGGCCCCCATAAAGGATGTCTCTTGGGGCCCCTGCAGCAGCAGATGCAGCTGTGGGCCCCGTAGAGCAGCAGATCCAACTGGGGCCCCCCCAAAACAGCAGATGCACCTGGGGGGGCCCCTAGCACCCACCCACAGCAGAAGATGTAGCTGGGGGCCCCCCAGCGCAAGAGAGGGCACAGAAAAAAGCTCATAGATCGTCATTTGGATCCAAGCGGGAGAAGTCGACCCCATCTCGGGGCAGCTGCAGCACAGACACAGCAGCATATATATATATATATA
>NW_013564695.1:0-5559 GCF_000499605.1 Eimeria maxima | reverse complement strand
CAGTGTGATCTTGCCCCTTAGGAAGCGTTCAAGCTTCATTCGCAAACCTCGCCCACTTGGGAGTTCTACACCGCTCAGCATCGGGAATCTGAACAGTACATATTGAGACATTTAGTAGTCCAGGTGGTGGGGGTGAAGAGGCGATATTGCGTCTACGTGGGATTTGCTCAGTTCCTTGCGCAAAGACGCTCGTGTATTCGTGCGACCGTAGAGTCCTCAGGGTGACGCTGTGATGCAGGGCAAATGGCTCAACGTGATCTGCATCTATGCATCTCTGGGAGTTCAACAGGTTGTATGTTAGATGGCGCCTAGACGATGGCGACAGTATCTCCCGTGAAGCCATGACTACACACGCATGAAGTGGCTTTTACGCAGAGCACTTTTACACCGAAGAACCTTCAGACAGGGAGATATCAGATTGCTTTTTCTGGCTTAGCAGTACTCTAGTCCAGAATCTTTGTATTGTCAAAAACATCATTTTGTGTCCCCAGTAGAGTTGAATGCCAGGCGTCAGCTCTTGCAGTATGGAAATGATAGGAAGACACACTATTGCAAATTCGGCTAGCTTGTGAGACAACCCTACGTGGATTTCATACACAACCGGGGTGTGAGCACTGGAGCGCAATTAGCGCAGAGAGGATATGTGCTGTTGCAAGTGCCGATGTTTCCCTCGTTTAGTGAGGCGTTTGCCTGAGAAAGTGGTGAAAATCTTTGAAAATTCAAGGCTTACAAAAAACACGGGATTAGACGCATTAGGTGTCCCACTCGAGCCGATAGACATCGACTCTTGGCACCACCTCATAAAGCGTCCCTGTTTATGGCAGGAGGCCAGTGTACGAAATCCACATACGGTCAGGCAGAACCGTCTTACGATGCACTTGGCGGTTGCGTATTACTGCTGCACGTGATTGAATTTAATATACACATGGGTGGTATTATCTGTAATTAGAGGCATCTTGGGAGCCTCTAACTTTGGTGCTGTTTCAGCATGGCTTCACAGCGAGTTGAGTTAAGGAAGGCTGCAAGGTGTACAGAATGTACGCTACTCAGAATGCGTCTACAGTCGTGCGCACTCTGGAAGCAGGTGGTTATTGACGTGCGATCTTCCTAACGCCAACTGGCCATGGAGGTCATTCCAAGCGTACCTTTGCTGATTGTCAGCTCATAGAGTGCTCTTTATTAGCCAGGACGGGCAATGTTCCTTGCCGCGTCAATTGGACAGGAAGTGAGACCGCAGGAAGGAAGTGACGATAGCTTGGCTAGTGGGTGTTTCTGCACTGTGGTCCCCACCTCACGTCCTACACTACTATAAGCACGCGAGCGTTTGGACCGCGTGCGGTGGCTAGATTCCCATGTCTTTTTCTTCGCATTAAATTGCAAAAGGCGGTGCGTTTCGTGAAAATTTCTGCTGTTTGTGGCTGTTGGTTTCTGGCAAACGCATCAGTGTTTGCTACGCAGTCAGTTCAAGCACAACCGCCTAGTTAGCCCACAATTCCACAGCGCGACACTGACACCAGTGTATACGGCGTTTGTGCAGAGGCGCTGGTTGCAGGTGGATCAGGCTGTCCTCGGTAGCCGGTTTGGGGTGTCCCTGCCATCTTTAAAGGAGTTCCGCTTAATCGGTATTCTGTTCACACTCCTTTGGCTCATTTTTGACAGTTCTTCAAGATACGAAATTGTGGTTCAGGGTTTGTGCGATCCAACAGGAAGTGCGCAATTGAGGCGCACGCCACCGGAAATGTCCAGTTCCAAGATATGCGCTATCAGGCCCAACCGCTCCGCTGCTGTTGAAAGGTTTTGGCAGTTGTGGCTAACCATGTATCCCTCTGTATGCAATCTTGGCCTGCATAGCTGCTGCTGTGTGCCTATGTCCAGTTGTGTGATAACGAACGGGATTATACTTTAATGCTAACATGCAAAAGATGGCACATTTGTTGACCTTGTGTGGAGCTGAGTGAGATAGATATTATTAGAGTTTCGCACGGTGCAGTAGCTTGTGCATGTTTGAGAAAATTTCGTTTCATTTCTTGGAGAGTAGAAAGTTCGTCTTACTGTGTTGAGTAGACGCCGCAATTAATAGAACAGGTATGGATGTGCTTCATCATACGTTTAGTGCAGTAGCGGAAGATCAGTGCATCGCTTTTCTTCACGTGTATGCCGCAGGCCTTTGTCTAACAGCATTACTGTGGCTTCCTGGCGACGACTGTAGCCACTAATAAGTGCAGTCACTTGCTCAGCTGCGCAGCGTCAGCATTCGGAGAATTTGTTGTCCCCTCCCCAACGAACGATTCAAAGGCCCGCCATTCTGTGTAGGACGACCTGCGTGCCGCCGCGCTCGTGACATCGCTGTGTTGGTAACAAACAGATGCCGGATACGAAATATGGGAGTCCACAGCGGTCCCAGTGAAGGCAATAACTGCCGTTGAAGCGGTACAATGTTCCTGGAAGTTCATCGTGTTCGAGGTTTGGTTCCACTGTGCGTTCATCCACGCTTTCCTGCACCGTTCAGCAAGTAGGTCCTTGACGCTTGGCGCTTGCGACTAGGCCGGTTCTTGTGCTGCACTATTCAAAAACATATCCATCCGAACTACCTACACTGTGTACCAGTATGTGCGTCATACGTGCTGGCCATGATACCTAATTGCATCCGTGAGCCTACGTTTGACACTCAGCTTTGTTCTATATCGCTTGTAAGCATGCGGACCGCTTTGGGCCGAGTTGATATAGCAAGCGGCCGGCTCCACTAGCTTCAGAAATATCTAAGCAATTTTGCTGGCGTATCATGCAACCGGCTGATGTGTATCGGTGTATCGAGACTGAGGTGGGTAGGCGTGTGGCCGAGCTGCGGGGTTCACAACCTAGCCACCTTCTGACATGTCGGTGTTACTAATGGTTTGAGTTTGCTCTCCTCCATTTTAGAAAAGCATACGGCCGCCAGAAGGCTTCGCATTTCGATACACGAGGTCGTAGGCGACGAGATAGGTGTCGTTTTATTCATGAGGATATCACGAACTCCTGGTAGTGTCTTGCCTTAGGCGGTGAGATTTGTGAAGACGAATATTCCAGGAGCTACCAAAAGCAGAGGCTTCTATAAGCTACACTGCATGTTTGTTTTGCGGTTCAACAGGCCGTTGCATATCAAGCGTTCGGAACATTTTTATTTAATGACGCCTGATGGTAGTTGAGGGTGTAGCACATGTATGTGTAGACGCTCTTAGATAACCAGAACGCATTCGGTGGAATCGCATGCAGTGGGTGCGCTTGCTCGCAGACGACAGAATACATCTGAGTAGATTATGCGGTAGCCATGAAGCATGCAATTTGCGTGGACAAATTCCAGCACCATACTGTCTGGATGTTATTAGACCATTTTGTAGACGCTAATATGTTGGCAGAAGAACACGTCATGGCCAAATGATTTTCGGCGGCAGTCGTAAAAACGCATTCGGCAGAGAAAACGCGTTTTATCAGAGAGTGGGCCTTGCGGTTGGCGGAGAGCGCAGTGGTGCTGGCCATAGGCGAGGCCTGCCAGCTTGGTGCAAGCAACTTCGTACTGTGATGTGGAAGTACATTAGTGGATTCGTGTTGGAGTTGCGTGGGCTCTAATCGTTCTGTGAAGTGGTTGGTTGACGCGTGTCTACTCATCGTTCGACCCTCAAGTGGCTGTCGTAGTATCATATATCAACGCAAATCGCTCCACACACTATCAATTCACTTGCGCATATGTGTAGGGCCGACAGAGGTGGGCCAGAGAAAACTGCAGGTGTACACCTCTGCGAGCGACGATTGGGGTTTCTGACCGAACTGCCTGTCAGTATGCAGCAAACGTCAGTGAGGTCATCTTGGATGTTTAGATCGTACGTCTTTGTGGTTGCTGCCCTTCGCTGGTGCAGTCTATTATGGGAGACTTCCAGTGGATGTGGCAACCAAATCGTTCAGTATATTTGCATTTCAAGGTCTTTTTCGTATGGTTGGTAAAACAATTATTCCGTAGCTTGGCAATCCGCAGGACGTGCGTTAACTGGCATATTGGCTCGATTTAACTGACTACCCGACGCTATTCCCAGCCCTATGAGCTGTACGTCTTTGTCATTCATGATACTCCAGCATGGAGCATAATGTTAGATATCCCGTTTGGCTTTACCTGGACTACTGGGGTCTCTTGTACCGAAAGTATATTCTTGAAGGTACGAAACAATTGCGTTCTGCGGAGTGAGATTTGGCAATATTGCTGAACTCCGGTCATGATCCCTCGAGCATTTGTATCGATGCGTTACATTAGGAAATGCGCCTACCCAGATTGGCCTAACCTTGACGCGCTGGTCCTAAAATGGTGCTTCCGCCGCATTTGTGTATTCCGTCAGACGGTGGGCAGCTAAAATGAATTAGGCCGCACTTTAACATACCTGCATGCGTAGAAGAGTCATGTTCACGAAAGGACCCGCATCCGCACCTTGCTTTAGGCGGATTTTGCAAACATGAAAGGACCCGCATCCCCGCATCCGCACCTTGCTTTAGGCGGATTTTGCAGAGAGCTTTCTACCCAAATGCCTGTAGCAGGTGAAGCTTTGGGAATCAGCGGGACGATCTCCAGCTAAGTGATGGAATCAATCACTAGAAACACAGTAGCTCACCAACCAAGCTCCTAGAAGGTTCAGTGAACCACAAGATGGTGAGTGGCATCGAGCAGAGGCATTCCTTAAGCTCCTCGTGCAAAGAGCATCGGGGAAAGAACCGTTCAACCTTTCCTATGCAGTATTTCAGAAGACATCCTACCCCAATGTTCTTTCAAAGCCCTCACCGTCGTTCAGGATAGATCGTCCATTTAGATTGTAGGTTTTCTGCAGCCGTTGTCGCCTTTGTTGCCGTCCGAAACAAGAAGCTAAAGCAATTCATTTTTTCGTATTACTCGTCTTCATATACTGGCGATTGCTGGAGGTTATGAGCTCGAAGCCATCTTACATTCTTCAGAAAGGTCTTTTGGAGCGGCATCTCTTGAATTGCGGTGTTGACGCGATGGGGGATGCGATGTTCAGTGGCAGCAGTTCGGAGGCTTCTTCATTTCGCATTTACGCAAATTACGCTCATCTGAAAAGGAATTTAGCGCATGCTCAAGGGGTTGATTATGGGTCACTAGACTACTTCATTGCGTTTCGTCAATGATCCAGGATGTCCCATCTATAACTGCATTAGGTCACAACACGCTGATTGTAACCATTCCGAAGTGTAGCCGCTTGTTCATCTGCGAAGGCTCAGCATTAGGCATCCTTGTTCCTCATCCCAACTGCACAACGCTAGGGGCACGAAATTTGTGGTAACGGTTGTTGTGCTCGGAGGGCAGGACGTCCCCCAAGGCTATTTGCAAGACGTTCCCTGTCGTCTTGGATTGTGCCTTCGCTCATCACCTCTGGAGTCCGGTATTGTGTAGAATGTAGGTGCTCGACGCTGCTTGGTTGCGCGTTTGCTTCCGTACCTGGATTTGGTGGATACGTTTTGTGCTTTGCCATGCTTGCAAAAGCCTAGCATTCAGGGTTTCTTATTCCAGCAGTTCTTTGTGGT
>NW_013564694.1:0-6476 GCF_000499605.1 Eimeria maxima | reverse complement strand
TGAATTCCGCAAGTTGGGCGTTGCTGCGGGCTACGAGAAATCATCTCGCACTCTCTGATGCACATTTTGGCTCCACTGATAGTGGGAGGTGCTATTCACCCTCCACGATACCGTCAGCAGATGCAACACTGACAGTGCTCGCCCCACATATGCAGATTCCCCAAAATTGCGTAGCAAAGCATGCCACGGCTATAGACTGAAAACACTACCTCATGTTCACTCCCATCATAACGCGTTAACTTGACAGTGCCGATCCTACTACATACACGCATTCTTCAGACCCCAAGAGACCTACTGCCTACAGCACGACAAACCCGCACAAAAGCTGATGAGTAGCGCTCAGCAACACAACGGGCCTTCCTCCCCGAGTGGCTTTGCACATTATAGAGAATTCAATGGTGGCTGCGCCAAGCCAACTCAACAATACCCCCAGTCAATATCACAAAAGCACAAACAAAGCTAGTTTTAAATCCCATTAATTCGTGTGTTTGTTCGTAAAGCATTTCTGCGCAGTGTTGAGACCACGGCCTAAATGCATTCTGGCATCTGATGTGCCTTCGTAAAACAGCACGTGGAAAACGGCGAATCTAGTACACAAACAATGCATTTCCACTACGAGGCGCATTAGCTAAAAAGAGCCGAAGAAAGTCGGAGCCTACATTCGTTGGATGATTGCCCTAGCATGAGAGTGTGGCAAACCACCTACCCGTATCAAGCACCCTCCACATCTATTGTGTTAGACGCACACGATGTGGAGCCACCTGCAAGGGGAACGGTCTAGGTTCGAAGCACGTGAGTTGGCACTACTTTCTACTGAAACAACAGGTGTCGTTTCTTAAGGCCAGTGGTGTGCGAAAATGCATTCAGCAAGGTGGTCCATTGCTGCAAGCTATGCTGAATCATGCCGCACTCTCTGGTGTAAATTGTAGCACAGTTAATAGTACGAGACGCTATTATCCCGCCAGCAATACAGTCAGCAGATACAATACTCGCAGATACCCCAGAACCTTGTAGAATTGCACGCAAACGTTGTAGACTCAATTTACTATGTCGGGTGCACTCCCGTCATAGCGCCGCGCTTTGACAGCGCCGATTCTACTACAGACACGCATTCTTCACACGACACGAGACGGACTTCCTATAGCGTGGCAAATGCACACAACTAGCGAGTAGCGGTCAGCCACCGTACGGACCTTCCGCACCTTGTTTCGTTGCACAATATAGCGAATTCGATGTTGGCTGCACCCGTTCGACTAACGCAGATCCTCCAGTAATCTCCAACAAGTACAAACAAATGCTATGCGTGAATCCCATTCGTTCGTGTGGAGTTCGTTTTTAAGATCTTTCGGGGAGGTGTCGGGTCCATGGACAGCGTGCATTCTGTCACCTGGCGTCCTTTCACAGAACAGCATCTGGACAGCCTCGATGCTACATGGACTAGGCATTTCCACGTTAGGAGACGAACTGCGTAAACCGAGGCCACAAAAAACAAACCGTAACGGCATTTCTTGATTGCCTTCACATGAGAGTGTGAGCAATCGCTGGAACCACGATATCCGTTTCCGCGTATCAACAACGCTCAATGCCTATACTTAGGCACACGCCGTGTGGAGTCACCACGAAGGGAGATGGCCTAGCTCCGAAGCACTTGAGTTGCCATTGCTTTCCATTAAAACAACTGACGTCTCTTAAAGTAGGCGATCTCGAATTTCCAGTATTACAGTCTGCGTGAATGCATTCTGCAAGGTGGTCAGTTGCTGCGAGCTACGCGGAGCCATGTCGCACTCTCTGATGTAGATTTTGGCTCCGATGATAGTGCGAGATGCTATTCAGCCTCCACGATACGACCAGCAGATGCAACACTGACAGTGCCAGTTCTATAGATGCCGATTCTTCAAAACTTTGTAGCAATACACGCAAATGCTGTAAGCTAAATCCATTATGTCATGCGCACTCCCGCCACAACGCGGCGCCTTGACAGTGCGATTCTACTACATATACGCATTTTTCACAATACGCCAAACGGACTTGCTGTAGCGTGACATACCCGCAGAAGAAGTAGTGAGTAGTGACCTACAACCCAACGGGCCTTCCGTCTCAGGTGGCTCTGCACAATTAGCAATATTCATGACTCGCTGCACCCAGTCAACTAAGCCTGGTCTCCAGTCAATGTCACAAAAGTACAAACAAGAGCTTGGGCAAATCCCATTAATTCTTGTGAGTTTCCTTCATAAAGTATTTCTGCGCAGTGTTGAATCCATGGACAAAATGCATTCTGACACCTGGCACCCCTTCATAAAGCAGCACCTGGACAACCTCGAGTCTACTACATAATCACCGCATGTCCACGACGGGAGACGCACTGCCTAAAACGATCCAAAGAAACACGGAGGGTCCCCCATCTTGTGACTGCCTTCACGACAGCGTGGTCTACCGCTGCTACGAACATTCCCACTTCCCCGTTTCGAACGTCCTCCACGTCTATTCTGTTCGGCGCGCACGATGTGGAGTCACCGCGAAAGGTAACGATATAGGTCCCAAACACGTGAGTTGGCATCGTTATCTATTGGAACCACAAATGCCAGCTCTTTACGTAGACTAAAGCAAATTGCCAATGTTAGAGAGTGCGCGACTTCATCAAGCAAGGTGTGTGGTTGCTGCCAGCTACGAGATTTCATGCCGCACTCTCTGATGTATATATTGGCTTAGATGGAAATGCAAGACGCTATTCGCTCACACATATATCGGTCAGCAGATGCAACACTGAGATCGCTCGTTCCACAGATGCAGATCCCCAAAATTTCGTCACAGTGTACGGCAAGGCTGTAGATTAAGAAGGCTGCATCTTGCGCACCGCCGTCATACCGCGTCGCCTTGACAGTGCCGATCCGATCTAGTACGTATACGCATTCTTCAGACCCCAAGAGACGGACTTCCTATAGCATGACAAACTCGCACGACAACTGGTGAGCAGCGCTCTGCAACCCAACGGGCCTTCCGCATGGTGGCTTTGCGCACGCTGGCTACTTCAATGCTGGCTGCCCCCATTCCACTGACGCAGATCACCAGAAAATCCCACGAAACGTACACGTAGACGCTACGGGAAGTGCCCGTTGGTCCGTGTAGACTTCGTTCATAACTAGTTCTGTAGTTCTACACAGTCTCAAGCCGTTTGACAAAATACATCGTGTCATCCGGCATCTCTTTATAAAACAACATCTGAATTGCCTCGCGTCAATTACATAAACAACTGGTTTCTACAAAAAGAGACGCACTGCCTAAGACGATGCGACGAAAAACGGAGCGTACGGCCATCCCTTAAGTACCCTCACAAGAGAATGTGGGCAGTCGCTGCCACGAACATTTCCACTTCCCCGTACCGAACGCCCTCCATATCTATAGCCGTAGACCATTTGGAGTCACCGAGAAGGGTAACGATCTAGGTCCGAAGCACTAGGGTTAGCATTGCTTTCTACTGAAACAGCAATTGCAGGTCTTTAAAATCGGCAGTTTGTGTAAGTCTACGTTAAGTGTGGGTGAATCCATGCTGCCGGGTGGCCGGTTGCTGGCTGCTAGGAGAAAGCATGTCGCACTCTCTGATGTGCAGCGCGGCTTGGAGATAAATGTGAAATGCATTTCGCCCATCAACATACGGAGCACAGATGGAACACTGACGTTCTCCGTTCCACAGATGCAGATTCCTAAGAACGCTTGTCACAGTGTACGCAGTGTCTGTAGACTGAATACACTATGTCGTATGTATTCCCGTCATAGCGCGTCGTCTTGAGTGTCGATTCTACTACATATACGCATTCTTAACAATATACTAGATGGAAGTTGGATAACGCGCCAAACCCGCAGAACAACTAGCAAGTAGCGCTCAGAAAGTCCATGCACCTTGGGCATCAGGTGGCGTCGCACACCATAGCGTTTTCAATGCTGGCCGCACCCAGTCAACTGAAGGAGATCACCCATCAATCTGACCAAAGTACAAATAAACACTATGGACAAGTCGCGTTAGTTCGTGTGGAGTTGGTTCATGAAATATTTCTGCGCAGTGTTGAGTCCATGAACAACATGCAGTCTTTCACCTGGCGTCCCGCCATAAAACATCACCTGGACAACAATGCATTTCCTATACAGGTGACGCACTGCCTAAGATGATGCGAAGGAAGACGGAGCCTACAGCCCCTGCATGATTGCCCTCATATGCGAGTGTGGGTAATTGCTGGCACAAACACTTCCACTTACCCATATCAAACGCCCTCCATATCTATTCTGTTAGACGCACACCATGTGGAATCACCGCGAAGGGAAACCGTCTAGCTCGGAAGCACGTGAGTTGCCATTGTATTCTATTGAAACAGCAACTGCCGTCTCTTAAAGTAGACTAATATGAATTGCCAATGTTGTAGTCTGCGTGACGGCATGCTGCAAGGTATTCCGTTGCCGCGAGCTACGGTGAATCATGCCGCACTCGCTGATGAACATTTTGGCTCGGGCGTTAGTTCAAGGTGATACTCGCCCACCACGGTATGCTCAACAGATGCAACACTGACAGTACCAGTCCCACAGGTGCAGAATCCCCCAAACTTTGTGGCAATGCACAAAAAGGCGAAAAGACCAAACACACCACGTCCCGTTGTCGCCTGTTATAGCTCGTCGCCTTACCAGTGCCGATTCTACTACAAACCCGCATTCTTCACACAACTGGTGACGGACGTTTTATAGCGTGTCAAACTCGCAGAACAACTACTTGGTTGCGCTTAGCAAAATGACAGAGCATCCATCCCAGGTGTCGTTGCACAAAACAGCAAACACAATGCTGACTGTAGTCGTCTAACTGGCTCAGATCCTCAACCTACCTGTTGTAAGTACAAACAAACACTATGGGAAAATCCCATTAGTTCGTGTGGAGTTCGTCCACAAAGTATTTCTGGGAAGTGCCGAGACCATGGACAAAACGCACTTTGTCACCTGGCGTCCCTTCATAAAACAGCGTCTGAACAACCTCAGCTCTGCTACATGAACAAATCCTTTCCCCTACACAAGATGAATTGCCTTAACTGAGGCCAATAAAAACAAAGCGTACCGCTGTCGATGATTTGCTTCACATGAGAGTGTGGGCAATCGTTGCCACGAATATTTGCACTTCCGCTTGTCAAATGCTCTCCGTGTCTATTCTTTTAGGCGCACACGATATGCAGTCACCGAGGCGGGAAAAGAGCTATGTTAGAAGTCCGTGAGTTGGTATTGCTTTCCATTGAAACAGCAACTCCCGTCATGTAACGGAGACTAACGCAAAATCCCAGTTGAAAACTGTGCCTGAAGACTTGCATTAAGGTGGTGCGTTGCGGCGAGCTACGGGGAATCATGTCACACTCTCTGATGTACATTTTAGCACAGCTAATAGTGCGTAATGTTATTGGAGCAACACGATACGATCAACAGATGCAAGACTGAGACTGCTGGTTCCACAGATGCAGTTTCCCAAAAAACTTCGTCACAGTGTACGCAAAGGCTGTAGACTAAATACACTACCCCATGTGCACTCCTGTCATGGCGCGTCGCCTTTACAGTTCCGATTCTACTACATATACGCATTTCTCACAACTCACGAGACCTGCCTTTTATAGCGAGCCATACCCGCAGAGCAACTAGTGAGTAGCGCCCTGCAACTATAGGGACCTTCCGCACCAGGCGGCTTTGCACACTATAGTGATTTCAATGCTGGCTGCCCTCGTTGAACTGACGCAGGTCCCAAATCAACCCCTCGAAAAGTACAATCATACAATACGGACAAATTCCATTGATTCGTGTGGCGTTCGTTAATAACGTGTTTCTGGGAAGTTTCGAGACCATTGACAAAAAATGCATTCTTACAAAAAATGCATTCTGTCACCTGGCGTGCCTCCATAAAACAGCGACTGGACAGCTTCACGTCTGCTACATAAGCAACGCATTCTCCCACTACAGAAGACGAATTGCCTAAACCAGTGGCATGGAAAATGGAGCGCACCGCTGTCGACTGATTGCCCCCACGTGCGATTGTGCGGAATCGCTAGCATTAACATTTCCTCTTACGTGTATCAACAGCTTTCCGTGTCTAGTCTGTTAGACGCACACCATGTGGAGTCACCGCAGAGGCAAGCGGTCTAGTTCAGAAGCACATGAGTTGGCACTGCGTTCTCCTGAAGCAACAACTGCCACCTCTCAAAAGGGCTAACTCAAACTGCCAACGTTAGAGTGTGTGCTACTGAATTCCGCAAGTTGGGCGTTGCTGCGGGCTACGAGAAATCATCTCGCACTCTCTGATGCACATTTTGGCTCCACTGATAGTGGGAGGTGCTATTCGCCCTCCACGATACCGTCAGCAGATGCAACACTGACAGTGCTCGCCCCACATATGCAGATTCCCCAAAATTGCGTAGCAAAGCATGCCACGGCTATAGACTGAAAACACTACCTCATGTTCA
>NW_013564693.1:0-6060 GCF_000499605.1 Eimeria maxima | reverse complement strand
ATATGAGAGAGAGAGAGAGAGACAGGTGGAAATGCAGACGGGTGCGTACGCGGAGGGGGTAACGGAGCAAATGAGGGAGGGGATAGCGTGAGCAGGGGGAACCAAAGGAGATGGAGAGAATGACGGGGGGAAGCAGTGAGAGAGGGATATCTTCAGTCGCTCATAATCAACACACAGTTGCATTAACCTCATCTTGAATACTTCGTCACTCAATCACTCAGTATAGAACCCAACATTCTGTTTTTGTTTTCTTGCTTTTGTTCAATTGTCTTCGCTTTTCACCTTTTCTACAAAATAGTGGCCAGGTGCAAGTGTAGTGGTTCTTCGAGCCTCCATCCAGCGTAGAACACGCGTAGAACCCACGAAATCTCACATGTCATCTACACCTTCGTTAAAAGTGATCAAATACTTCTTGAGCGGCTGTGCTCTTTTGCGTATTGACGTTCTCATCCTTGGTTTTGTCGTTGTTCTTCTGCGTCTATCTGCCTTTCCTTGCTTATGATGTCTTCGCGTCAGTCAAGTTATATGTGCGTATGCATGCAATGCGAAAACCTTTGTATAGCTTTGCCTCGTGTGTTGGTAGAGGGAGATATACGATCACTGCCCCGTATTTACATGGGAGATTTATTCTAACTGTAGAGGTCATTTGTTGGGACGCCGTACGTATGGTGTGATACTTAAAAGTTGTATATACAGTTTAGACACTATGTGTACGTTAAATATTATATGCATACATATCTTCCATTGCGTTCTACAGGAACATCGCGGTATATGCGGATAATCCAGGTGGTGGAGACCGCAAAGATTCAGAGCCCGGAGGACTACGAAGACATTTACGAAGACGTGAAGGAAGGTTGCAGCAAGTTCGGGGAGGTAACTGGAGGGGTCATTATAACACCCGACAACCGTGGTAGCTCCCCCTACCTCTTGTGCGATGTTTTGTTTGAGTTTGCTACAGCAGAAGCATGCGACAACTGTATTGCAAACATGAGCAGTAGGCGGTACGAAGGCAAGCAGATTACAGCCATCCGGTTGGATGCAGAGGAAGTTGAAACATTTGTCATCCCTCTCATTCAGAAACACAAATGAAACCAATCGAGAATGACACCAACCAACTCAGAAACGCTTGAATGGGGGAAAGAAGGAATTGTACCTTGTCCCGCCGCCTCCTCGTGCTGCTGTTGGCTCCCGGCCTGTCTGAGTGTATTGAATATTTTCTGGCCACTGATTTTCTTCAGTTTCTGTTCTTTCTCGTTGCGCCGTGTGGCCAGTAAACAGTGGAGCGGTGAAATGGAATTAATACTAAGAAAATAAATAGATATAACAACTATAACAGCAATTATAGTGAATAGCCAACACCAACAAGTACGAAACACGGCAATTATTATAAGCTCGTGTCGAGACGGCCCGTTCCGCGCTGTCTGTCGGTGGCGGTCGGCGACTGCTGTCCTTTGAATTCTACTATTTAAACATGTTTAATGACGAATGCCTTTGAACTGTTTAGTGGTTCATTTAGAGCCTTTAAACTGTTTATAATGGTGCATTTTATGCCTCTAAACAGTTCACAAGGATGTCTATGATGCCTCTAAACTGTTTAGAGATGCATTTCGTCCATAAATCGCTGGAGAAGTTCTCTCAACGTCTTCGTTTTCTTTTTTCTTCCTTTTTTCCTTCCGTCTCTCGTGTCTCTGAAAAACGACGCAAAGCCGGGGACGATGACAGAAGTGGAGAGACATAAAGACTGACACCGACGGCTAAGCAAAGGCAAGAGATAATCGTAGTAGATGGAAATAGTTAAATGGAGACCGACAGGAAAAGGCAGGTGTAGGGGGACAGGCGAAGGGGCGCGAGAACACACAGGCTGGAATATAGGAACGGGCGGACATGAACAGAGGGACAGACGCACAGGAGGAGCTGGGGTCTAGCGAATACCTGTCAATACACAGCAGAATACTTGTGGGAGTGGCGCAACGGCTACAGGTTATGGGCTGACCAAAGATATCCTAGACATAGGCAGCAATGCAGTACCATATTTTTTCTTTAGTACTTGTGTACACACACGAAGACTTAGAACCATGCAAATTTGGCAGTCTCCGTATTGTGTTACTCGTGCTGGTCTGATGCTGTTATATCTTTCGTTTTGGATATCGCTGGCCGATTCGTTTGTTTAGCTTTGTTTCGTTGGTCTTGTGCCGTTGCCTCCTATTAATCTTGTTGAGGGATTGACGGGTTTGGCACGAACAGGAGCTTGTTGACAGCCCCGAGGTGCAACGGGAATCTCTTAATATGAGCTAATGCTGCAAACATGTTTTATGTATCATGATAGATTCCTAAGAACGGGCATGAGGCAGATTAGAGTAGACCAGTACTTGCGGTGTTGGTCAGGTTGCAATCCAATTATAAAGGCTGGATATGGATGCAAAATTGAAGGTTGATGCAATTTGCAATTTCGCTCCCAGCAATTCAATACATTAAAAATCGAAGCCGGTTTGGTCTTCTGCAGTCCAGATAAGGTACAGAGCAATCAGGCTTAGTGAATTCCCATTGACTGTGGTTTCTTTTTTAAAAGTAATTAATTTAATTTAATTTCTATCGAATAGTAGACCGTAAGCCAGGCATCGGGTGCTGTTTGCCCGTTGTAAGCCACCAGATCGGAGTGACTCCTCTGAAGTATTTTCTCATATATGCGCGGGGGGAAACGCTAGCAGCAAACGAAAACAATAAATTATTTAAATCAAGACAAGCAAGCATAATTTGAAATGGATAAGCATAAGCGAGTTAAAAGGCGACCACATCCAATGCCTATCTGCAGGTGTTGGCGATTCCCTGATGGAAGGGCGGCTACGGTGGTGTGTGTGGTGTTCTCCGGTGTTCGTAGAGTGTATTTAACACTTAAATGAAAATATTTGTGTATTTAGTTTCAAAATTAATGAATTCAATTAACATTTTCCTCTATATTTTTAGCCTTTCTCCTATTTGGAATATGTGGACGACCAAAGATGAAGCGGGGGGCTGAAGGTGTTTGTTCGTTTGCTGTTTTTAGAACTTGTTTTCTTTGTTTTTATTTTATGGCACATTTGGCAGACTGTCTGCAGGGGCCCTACCTGTTTCCTCTGCTATCTGTACACCACATGTTGAGTGCTGAGCAGGTGGGTTTGTTGCTCCTTGCTACAACTCTGTCGAAGGCAGTCATTGGTTTCCTTTTGGGCGTGTTTTGTGATGCATGCAGCAGCCCCGGTCTAGGTTGTGTTATTTATTTCTGTTTTTCCCTTGTTTCTTCCTTGCTTTCACGTTCTTCCTCTTCCTTAGCTGCTCTGGTTGCGGCGAGGGTGTTCGGAGGAACAGCAACAGGTTTGTTGGAGACAAGCTTCGAAGCATTTGCTGCTTTTACCACCATCAGTGTTTACAAGCAGCAGCATCAAACCCTCAAGCAGACCCTCGCATGGCTGACTGCAGCAGGAGCCGCCGCAGCAATCGCTGCAGGCATTACTGCTGCTGCGGCTGTGCATGTGGGGGGATTTACTGCTCCCTTTTTTATTTCTGAAATCGTTTGCTGGCTTTGTCTCGGAGCTTACATCCTCTGTAGAGCAACAGGCGTACATGCACCTCAAGTTACACCCTTACAGCAGATATCTTCTCCCCCGTCAGGTATTGCCATCGTTGTGGACACGAAATTCTTTTCTTTTTCCGAACTTTACTTTTCGTTTCTTCCTTCTAATGGACCCCTAGTCCACGAACCATTTTTGCACTCGTTCGTTTGTATTGTTTTCCTCTTGTTTGCTGCGTTGATAAGTGAACAAACCTGTGTTGTTTTCCCTTTGTTTTAGCACGTTTCTTCTCTCTTCACTCCTTTGAATCTGGAACGCTCCCTTTGTGTGTTGTTTTCTTCATGTTTTTATCTCCTCACCTTCCCTTTGTCTATTAAATTTTTTATGTTGGTTTCTATCGAGTCCAAACAAGGAAAACAGATGGGTGTGCCCCCAGCAATGGCAGTCCTGGCTGGTGTAACTTGTCCTACCTAGGTTTCTCATGTTTGGCATTGCTTGTCCTCTTCTGTAGCTCCAGATCTTCTGCCCTTTTCTCTCCGTCCTCGTGTCCGTCCCCAAATCTGCATGTCTGCCTTTCTCTTTGTCTCTCTGTCTGTCTACATAGAACTCCCCGTCTGTCTCCTTGTGTGTTTGTGGGACTGGTATTTTTCCCATTCTGGCTCTTTTGTTGTACTGGGTTTTTATTGCCTTGTCCAGTCTTAGGTGTTCTGATTGTATTGTTTAAACCTTTTGTCGTCCTGTGCTGTGTGTGCTGTGTTTGGTTTGCTCTACAGGGTTGTTGGGCTCCTTTTCGATTTCGAGAGGCTTGCCGTATATCATTTCTTCTTTCGTCTCGTTGCTGGCATCTGTTGTTCCTGCTGTGTGTTTTTGCTTTTCGTTCCTGCTGCGTAACACCGCCGCCTGTCTTTCTGTACTGCTGCAACTTTGTTTTGAGTCTTCTCTGGAGGTTTTTGTTTTGTTTTGGCCTCTGCTCCTCATTGATCTCAACTCCACTCAATTCACCTACTTAGCCTTAAACCAACAGACTTCAGCAATATACAAAGGCAAGCAAACAAACGATGCGGCAGACGCACTGCTGCTCTGGGAGCAGAGAGGAAATGGGGCAAGCCTACAGAACCATTTCCACAAGGCATTGAAGCCAGCAGACAAGCTCGTAAATTCTTCCTTTCCTTCTTCTTCGACTTCTTCCTCCTATTTCAGTCCTTTGCCTCTGGGACTCCTCTTCTCCTGTATGATGGGTGCTGTTGCCATGGGCTCATTTCTCTTCAACTTTGTAAGAAGCGAATTAATCCTCTGGGTGAACTGTTCCACCGTTTTATTTGACGTGTAGTTTTTATCTTTAAATGTTTCGGGTCCCGCAGTTTAGTTCATTTTAGCTGTTGTGGTTTCTGCAGTTGAGGGGAAAACGATGTATTTAGTCTCCCTGCTCCTCTGTTTCTTTCGTATATCCCGTACATATAAGTCATCACGTTTTTCATGCACCATCACGCACCCCCGAGTCAGCTGTTCTTGATGTTGATTGTGGCTCTTGGAGCGTGCTGCTGTTGCTGCCAATTTATGCTCCAGCTGTTTGCTGCGGCGGTTGGTGCGTGCAATTGTTGCTACTAAGTGCTGTTGCTGATTATTGGGGTTGCTCTGTTTGCAGTTGTGCTGTTATTCTGTAGTGATCTTTCAATTCCTGTAGTGTTGGTGCTATGTAGCGGCTACTGTTTTTTGAGCAGCCGTTGCTGTTGCTTTTTTTAATATTGTTGATTGCTGCTGCTGATGCCGCGTTGTTTCTGTCTAGCTGCTAGTGCTGCTATGGATCTTCAACATAACGCAAGTTGGCAAGAAAATGGATTGAACAGCATTCACTCACACCAGCAAATACACCCGCAGCAGCCTCTCTTGTTCTGCTCCGTTTCTTCTGCAGGCGTCGACTCGTCTGCGTTTGCCGCTCCACTTGATTATTCCTGTCTCCTTTCTTGTCGCATCGTTCTCTTTGTTTCTTTGTCTTTCCGCCGCAACTCCCCTTCAACTTTTTTCATTCTACTGTCTATTCGAAGTAAGTATCAATAGCAGTCTGAAGAAGAGAATTCAACTTTTGACGCATCCGGTCAAGACCTTCGCAGTGCAGAATAGAGCCACAGCCACTACCAGAAGTGTGCATACAGCATGTAAACTGTACATCAATGGTCCCCTACATGCACTGAATGCATTTATGCGTATTGGATATTTTTAGTATTCACTTGCGAATAAAAAATGTTGACTCTATCGTTTCTCTTGTGAACTCTTTCCCAAGCATCATTGTGCCTAATGCCAACTGCAACATCAATATACATAGTACAACAAAATACAGTGTATGCAAACCTTCCCTAAAGTAGTATATACCGGTTAGCATGTGGCCATTATTTGCCTCATCTACCTCCCGTATGTTGCACTTTTTGTGTCTTCCTTGGCGCATTCCCTCTGACTATGTCACTTCCTACACTAGCTATTAGAACAGCATTATATATATATATATATTATATAT
>NW_013564692.1:0-6675 GCF_000499605.1 Eimeria maxima | reverse complement strand
CTTACGTTCTGCGAATAAATCGTAAATATCAAACGGTGATGCCGTCCTACAATTATGCCCGCAGCTACAAGATAGTTATCCGTGAGAGCAAAAGCCTTCGTTTCCCGACGCTCTGAAGAAATACCTCCGCGAGGTGAAGCTGCCGTCCTTTCACATCCTATATGCGCATCCAACAGAAGGTTAATTGCCTCATGAGAATATGTAATGGACGAGTTGAGAATACACTTTTGTTCGCTCTCGCAGAGGTACAAGTCTTAACAGAATCGACCGACGACGGTTGAACCGAGCGGAGCGCTGCTCTAGCACTCGACATTATGTTGCGATCAACCATGTCGTAGGCCTTACCTCCTGATAGTAACCGTAGATATCAATCGGTGCTGCCGTCGTGCAATTATGTCCACAGCTAGAGGATATTTATTCTTGAGAGAAAGCGCCTTCGTTTTTCGACGCTCTGCAGAAATAACTCTGCGAAATGGCCGCCGTCCTTCGGCATCCCTCTTGCACATGCACAAAAATGCATACATTGACAGAACTTTCCCTATGCGAGTATGTGTTAGATTCGGTACCAACAGACTATAGAACGAGACCAGACTATAGCGCGGTCTCGTGGGGGTAAACGGCTTAGCAGAATCAACCAGCGACCGTCCAATCGAGGGCAGAGCTGAATTACCATGCGGGATTACATGGCGATCATCCATGTCATAGGCCTTACAACCTGGTATTAAACCGTAGATATCAAACGGTGCAGCCATCGTCCAATTATGCCCGCAGCTAGAGGACGGCTATGCTAATCAAAAAGAGCCTTCGTTTTTCCACGCTTTGGAGATACAAGTCTGTTCTCCGCAGCTTCAGTCCTTCGGCACCCCTCCAGCGCATGCAACAAAAGGTTAATTGGCTCACGTTCAAGCACAGAAGGAAGAACATATTGGCAGACATTTCCCTGTGCACGCATATATTGGCTTTTCTGAGAACATACTATACAGGGATCCCGTGGAGGAAAACGTCAGGGCCGAATCGACGAGCGACCGTTCAACCGAGCGGAGAGCCTCTCTAGTGCTCATGATTACGTGGAGATCATCCATGCCTTCGGCCTTACGTACTGATTATAAACCGTAGATATCGAACTGTGGCATCGCGATGCACTTATGCCCGCAGCTAGAGGATGGATATGCCTGGGAGAAAATGCCTTCATTTCCAGGCGATCTGCCGAAATGCCTCTGCGAGACGCAGTCGCATTCCTTTGGGATCCCTCCAGCGCATGGAACAAAACGTTGATAGGCCAACATGCAAGAAGCGAAGGCCTAACATATTCGCAAGCATTGCCCTATGCACGTGTGTATTGGGTTTGTCAGCAATATACTAATTGACGGTATCGTGGAGGTAAACAGCTTAGCAGAATCGGCCGTCAAACCGAATGGAGAACTGCTCTGCCACGCAGCATTACGCGGAGATCATTCATCTCGTAGGCCTTACTTCCTAATAGTAACAGTAGATATTAAACGGTGCTGCTGCCGTGCAATTGTGCCCGCAGCTAGATGACGGTTATCCTTGGGAAAAAGACCCTTCGTTTCCCGGCAATCTGCTGAAATAACTCTGGGAGATGCAGCCGCCTTCCTCCAGTATCCCTCAAGCGCATTGTTCCCTCCAGCGCATGCAACAAAATGTTGATAGGCCAACATGCAAGAGGAAAAGGCCTAACATATTCGCAGACATTCCCCTGTGCACGTATGTATTGGGTTTGTCAGCAATATACTAGTGGACGGTATCGTTGAGGTAAACATCTTAGCATAATCGACTAACGACCGTCAAACCGAATGGAGAGCTGCTCTAGCAAGCGGCATTACGTGGAGATCATTCATCTCGTAGGCCTTACTTCCTAATAGTAACAGTAGATATTAAACGGTGCTGCTGTCGTGCAATTATGCCCGCAGCCAGTGGATGGTTGGATAACCATCCTCGAGAAGAAGAGCATTCGTTTCTCGACGCTATCCCGAAATAACTCTGCGCGACGCAGCAGCCGTCCTTCTGCATCCCTCAAGCGCATTGGTCCCTCCAGCGCATGCAACAAAACGTTGGTAGGCCCGCATGCAAGACGCGAAGGCCTAACATATTCGCAGACATTCCCCTGTGCACGTATGTATTGGGTTTGTCAGCAATATACTAGTGGACGGTATCGTTGAGGTAAACATCTTAGCATAATCGACTAACGACCGTCAAACCGAATGGAGAGCTGCTCTAGCAAGCGGCATTACGTGGAGATCATTCATCTCGTAGGCCTTACAGACTGATAATAAACCTTATACATTAAACGGTGCTGCTGTCGTGCAATTATGCCCGCAGCTAGAGGATAATTATCCTTGACGAGAAGAGCATTCGTTTCTCGACGCTCTGCCGAAATGGCTCTGCGCGGTGCAGCCGCCGTCCTTGGAAAGCCTATCGGCGCATCCAACAAAATGGTAATTGGCTTACGAGCATGAAAAGGCGGACTGTTGAATTTCCTGATAATCCACTAACATACGGTATCGTGGAGGTAAGCGTCTTAGAAGAATGGACCGACAACCGTTCAAACGAGCGGCGAGCTGCTTTAGCACTGGACATTATGTGCAGGTCAACCATGCCGTGGGCCTTACCTCCTGATAGTAACCGTAGATATCAATCGGTGCTGCCGTCGTGCAATATTCACCCCACCTAGAGGATAGTTATGCTTGAGAGAAAAAGAGCCTTCGTTTTTCGCCGATCTGCTGAAATAACTCTGCGAGATGCAACTGCTGTCTTTCGGCATCCCTCCAGCACACGCAACAAAACGTTGATTGGCTCACACGCAAGAATGAAAGGTATATTGACAGGCACGTTCGTCTGTAGGCTCGTCTGTGAATATGTAAAGGATTTGTTGGTAATACACTAACGTACGGACGCGTAGAGGTACATGGCTTAGCAACATCGAAAAACGACCGTTCAACCGAGGGGAGAGCTGAATTAACATGCGGCATAACGTGGAGATCATCCATGCCTTAGGCCTTACGTACTGGTAATAAGCCGTAGATATCAAACGGTGCTGCCATCCTGCAATTATGCCCGCCACTAGAGGACGCCTACGCCTGAGAGAAACAGCCTTCGTTTCTCGACAATCTGCAAAAATAACTCCGCGTGGTCCAGCGGTCGTCCTTGGGCATCCCTCAAGCCCATGAATCCCTCCAGTGAAAGCAACAAAACGTTGATTGGCTCACGTGAAAGAACATATAGCTTAACATATTCGCAGCCATTCCCCTGTGCACGTTTGCATTGGTTTTGTTGGCAATATACTAGTGGACGGTATTTTGCCATGTGAATATATATGGGAGTTGTTGAGAATACTATGTATGGAATAGTGGAGGTAAGCGCCTTAGCAGAATCAACCGACGACCGTCAAACCGAATGGAGAGCTGCTCTACCACGCAGCGGAGATCATTCATCTCGTAGGCCTTACATCCTAATAGTAACCGCAGATATTAAACGGTGCTGCCGTCGTGCAATTATGCCCGCAGCTAGAGGTTGCTACCCTTAAGAAAAAGCGCCTTCGTTTCTCGGCGATCTGCTGAAATAACTCTGGGAGATGCAGCAGCCTTCCTTCGGCATCCCTCTAGCACATGCACAAAAATGTTAATTCGCTCACGTGTAAGCAATGCAAGTCGTACCACATTGGCAGATCTTTCCCTATGCGAGTATGTGTTAGATTCGGTACCAGCAGACTATAGAAGGAGACCAGATTATAGAGTGGTCTCGTGGGGGTAAACGGCTTGGTAATTCAGCTCTGCCCTCGATTGGACGGTCGCTGGTTGATGCGGCATTGCATGGCGATCATCCATGTCATAGGCCTTACACGCTAATAGAAAACCGTAGGTATCAAACGATGGAGCCATCGTGCAATTATGCCCGCAGCTAGAGGATGGTTGGATAACCATCCTCTAGAAAAAGAGCCTTCGCCTCTCGACCTGCTGCCGAAATAACTCTGCGCAACGCAGCCGCCTTCCTTCAGCACCCCTCCAGCGCATGCATCAAAACTTTAATTGGTACACGTGCAAGGACATCAGGCCTAACAGTAACATTTTCCTACGCGAGCATGTATTGGAGGTCTTGAGAATACACTAAAGTACGGTGTCGTAGAAGCACAACTCTTAGGGGAATCGACGAACGACCGCTCAGGCGACCGCAGAGTTGCTCTAAGAAGCGGCAGTACGTGTCGATCAACCCTGTCGTAGAGCGTACGCTCTCAGAATAGACCGCATATATCAAACGGTGACGTTGTCGTGCAATTAGGCCGGCAGCTAGAGGATAGCTATCTTCGAGAAAAAGGGCATATGCTTTTCAACGCTCTGCCGAAATAACACCGCGTGGTGCACTTGCCGCCCTTCGGCATCCCTCCAGCGCATGCAAGAAAAGGCTAACTGGTTCAGGTTCAAACACAGAAGGCCCAACATATTGGCGGACATATTCCTATGCGCGTATACATTGGATTGGGTGAGAACACAAAGGTGTACAGTATTGTTGGAGTACATGCCGTAGAAAAACCTACTACCGACTGTTCAACCGAGCGAAGAGCTGCACTCCCACGCGGCACTAAGTGGAGATCATCCATGTCGTCGGCCTTACGACCTGATTATAAACCGTAGATATCAAAGAGTGCAGCCGTGATGCAATTATGCCCACCGCTAGTGGATGGATGTGATTGGGAGAAATGCCTTCATTTCCAGGCGATCTGCCGAAATGCCTCTGCGAGACTCAGTTGCCGTCCTTTGGGATCCCTCCAGCGCATGCAACAAAACGTTGATAGGCCCATATGCAAGACGCGAAGGCCTAACATATTCGCAGACATTGCCCTATGCACGTATGTATTGGGTTTGTTGGCAATATACTAATGGACAGTACCGTGGAGGTAAGCATCTTAGCAGAATCGACAAACGACCGTTCAAACGAATGGGCAGCTGCTCTAGCAAGTTGCACTAGGTGATGATCGTCCGTGTCGTGCGTCTTACGAACTGATAGGAACCGTAGATATCAAACGGCGCTGCCGTCGTGCAATTGTTCCCGCAGCTAGAGGACGGTTATCCTTGAGAGAAAAGAAGCCCTCCTTTCTCGACGCGCTGCCGAAATAACTCTGGGAGATGCAGCCGCCGTGTCTTGGCATCCCTCCAGCAAATGCAACAACATGTTGATATGCCCGCATGCATGAGGAGAAGGCCTAACATATTCGCAGACATTGCCCTATGCACGTATGTATTGGGTTTGTTGGCAATATACTAATGGACGGTATCGTGGAGGTAAGTGTCTCAGCAGAATCGACCAACGACCTTTCAGCAGAGCGCAGAGCTGCTCTAGCCAGCGGCATTAGGTGATGATCGGCCGTGTTGTAGGCCTTACTTCCTGATAGCAACCGTAGATATCAAACGGTGCTGCGGTCGTTCAATTATGCCCGCAGCTAGTGGACGGTTGACGAAATAACTCTGCGCGGCTCAGCAGTCGTCCTTCAGCATCCCTCCAGCGCATGCATCAAAACGTTAATTGGTACACGTGCAAGAACAGCAGGCCTAACACAGTAACATTTTCCTATGCGAACATGTAGGAGGTCTTGAGATTACATTAAAGTACGGTGTCGTAGAAGCACAATTCTTAGCGGCATCTACGAACAACCGCTCGTGGAGCCGCAGAGCTGCTCTAGCAAGCGGCAGTACGTGTAGATCAACCCTGTCGTAGGCCGTACGTCCTCAGAGTAGACCGTATATATCAAACGGCGAAGTTGTCGTGCAATTACGCCCGCAGGTGGAGTATAGAAATCTTCGAGAAAAAGAGCATTTGTTTTTCGACGCTCTGCCAAAAACCCTATTCGTGCAGCTGCCGTCCTTCGGCCGCTCTCCCCGGGCATGCAAAAAAAATATCAGCGGCGGCTTCTCCACATATCACCATCGATCTTGCAGTACACAGGGTTCTACGTATTGCACCGTCGCTTCGCAAGCTAGAAGCGGTAAGGGCGCCCTACGGCCAGTTCTCCTGAAGCTACCAATAAGCGGCAGGTGTCGTACGAATTGCTGGAAAGTGCACGTAGACAACTAACCGTAATTGACTATTTTAGACTCGGTTGGAGCAATGAAACATGCCCCCTCTGTGACTCTAAAGATTGAAACTTGAGCGTGGCATCTGAAAGCCCTTAGTTAGGTAATGTCTGGCTACTGGAGTATGTTCACGCGAAGCATACTAGCGAATCTATACAAAATATCCCCAGTGATATATTAATTGCTGAATCCGATGTAATGTTTCATCGTACGTAATAGTTGCCACGAAGGGACTCATACACTGAGCAGCTTAAACCTAAACCAGTACACAAGCGCTTACCAGCTGCAGGCCCATCGTGTCCTCATTGCTGTTTAACTAACAATATAGTAGTTTCATGAGAAAAGGCACATCTCCGGCTTGCATTATGAATCAGGTATTCGGAGTGTCGGATACCTGGCCTGTGGGAGAGCACCATCCCCCTAAAGGTAAACGAAACAAATCTAGGCGCTTGCAGGTTGCTGCAAGGCATACCAGAAACATGAAGGCTGTACGTACAGCGAGTAGCGTGGATTCACATCATATCTCACTGAGTAGTGTTGGCATTTGCTGCCGTAAATTGGGTGACAATAGCTAGGGTAAACGTGACAT
>NW_013564691.1:0-5398 GCF_000499605.1 Eimeria maxima | reverse complement strand
TGCTGCTATCTTCCTCCCTCCCGCTGCTGCTGCTGCTGCTCTCGTCCTCGCTGCTGCTGCTGCTGCTGCTGCTGCTGCTGTCATTAAGGGAATAACCATCATGTACTAAGGAAGGATCTGCTATTGCTATTGCTAATGCCTCTATGCATAACTAAATAAAAAAAAAAAAAGGAGACAAAAAAGGAGACAAATAAATAAATAAATAAATAAATGAATATAAATAAATAAATAAATAAATAAATATAAATAAATAAATAAATAAATAAAAAGAAAATATATAATAAATAAACAAAAAGGAGACACGTAGATAAAAAAGAAATAAAGAGGAAAAGGAGACAAAAAAGGAGACAATAAAATAAATAAATAAAAAGGAGATAATAAATAAATAAATAAATAAAATAAATAAAATAAATAAATAAATAAATAAATAAATAAATAAAAAGGAGACACATAAATAGATAGAAATAAAGAGGAAAAGGAGACAAAAAAATAAATAAATAAATAAATAAATAAATAAATAAATAAAAGGAGACACTTATATAAAGAGGAGACACTAAAAAAAAAGGAAATAAATAAATAAATAAATAAATAAATAAATAAATAAATAAATAAGTAAATAAAAAAGGAGACACAAAACTTACTGCTACAGTTTGAGGAAAATTATTTTGTGTTGGATCTGCTGGTCTAAAGAAAGAAGCAGCAAATATTTCTGCTAACTTTTGTGGGGTCATCTATAAAAAGAATAAATAAATATATATAATTAATTTTATTTATTTATTAATTAATTTTATTTATTTATTTATTCTATTTATTTACGGAAGAGATATTCAGCAAAAAGAACAAAAAAAGGAAAAAAATTGACGATTTTACGATACAAAAGGGTTTTAGGGTTTAGGGTTTAGGGTTTAGGGTTTAGGGTTTAGGGTTTACGAGGTTTCTGGCAGAATGGCGAGAGACTTCCTGTAATAGAAGAAGAATAAACTGCAGCAAGGCAAATAATAACAAACCCTAAACCCTTAAAGCCTAAACCCTAGACTCGTAAAGCCTAAACCCTAGACTCGTAAACCCTAACCCCTAAACCCTAAACCCTTACACTTGACTTACCATAACGCATTGTTTTTCGTTGTGAGGGACATTCATGAAGAGCTGCAGAGAAGAAGAAGAAAGAGACAGGCACAAGGGTTTAGGGTTTAGGGTTTAGGGTTTAGGGTTAATATTGATTATATATTATCTTGCTAAACACTACGCAACAGCAAAAACAGCAACAAAACCCTCATTAGGATTAACCCTAAACCCTAAACCCTAAACCCTAAACCCTAATAGTGTGAATAAGAATTACAGTTTTCATCTCGGAGATAACACGACTTCTTCCTCCTCCCGCCGCTGCAAGCAAACGTCCAAACCCTAAACCCTAGAAAACCCTAAACCCTAAACCCTAGAAAACCCTAAACCCTAAAGAAGTGTGTAAACCCTCAAATAAACGGTAATAATAAAGTATCATATAAATCGTAAACCCTAAACCCTAAACCCTAAACCCTAACCTGCAGCTGCCTGCATTGCATTGAATGCATTAGGACCAAATAAAGGAGGATCTAAACCCTCAAGAAGAAGACGAAAAGAAGAAGACAAGGAAGGAGTATCTAACCAATCTACATTAGGGTTTCCTGTATCTATATCCCCAATAAATGCATAAATATTTTTGCATGCAGACTGCAGCAAGAATAAATCCTTTATATATATATTATTATAATTAAATAAATAATATTTATATTCAATTAATATATTAGGTATATTATTTAATGATGAAGAAACCCTAAACCCTAATCTATCCGATAAAAACCCTAATGATACACCATAAACACTTATTATATTCGTAAACCCTAATCTTCTTTCTTCCTCTACTTGTACACAATAAGGTACTAATCTGTACACATCATAACAACCCTAAACCCTAAACCCTAAACCCTAAACCCTTTTCTAATTAATATATTCTTTATTCACCATTTATTAAGGTTTTATACAACACAAACTTACTCTTCTAACACAAACCCTAAACCCTAAACCCTTAACAAACCCTAAACCCTAAACCCTTATACCTGATACCTTGTCCATTACGCATTTGTAGTGTTTTATCACACCCAAACCCTAAACCCTAATAAACCCTCATAAACCCTAATAAACCTTAATAAACCCTAATAAACCCTAATAAACCCTAATAAACCCTAATAAACCCTAATAAACCTTAATAAACCCTAATAAACCTTAATAAACCCTAATAAACCCTAATAAACCCTACTAAACCCTAATAAACCCTACTTTCTTACTTGATAGCTTGTGCATTAGGCATTTGTAGGGTTTTAATAACATCAGCTAATTTATCTAAATAAATAATCTTTTTGTTTATATCTGCTGAATAAAAAGAAGAATAAAAAGATATAAACCCTTGGGATCCTGTAGATGCATGCAACATGTAAACCCTAATTATATTCTTCTTTATCTTATTAGGTAATATACTAAATACTGCACACACCAGCAGCAGCAGCAGCAGCAACACCAGCAGCAGCAGCAGCAGCAACACCACCAGCAGCAGCAGCAGCAGCAGAAAGGCACACACACACACACACACACACACACACATACATAATACATATTTGCTGCTGCAGTTGCTGCTGCTGCTGCTGCTGCTGCTGCTGCTATTGTTGTATTTGTTGCTCCTGCTCTTGTAGCTGAAGCGGCTGTTGTTGTTTGCTGGAGCTGAGGCTACTGCTCCCTGATGTTTAGGGTTCCGACTTTGGAGCCTAGGGTTTAGGGTTTAGGGTTTAGGGTTTAGGGTTTAGGGTTTAGGGTTTAGGGTTTAGGGTTTAGGGTTTAGGGTTTACAGGGCATGATCATAAATAGTTCCTGTAGCAGTAACAAGACAAGGAACAAATAATAAAACTTCATTCCCTTCTATATCTTTACCCATATAACGCATTAAACCTCTTAATTTAAACCTAAGAAAAAAAAAACACAAACCCTAAACCCTAAACCCTAAACCCTAAACCCTAGAGTCTAGAGTATAAACTCTAATATGTAAACCCTAGAGTCTAAACCCTAGAGTATAAACCCGTGGATTTTCTGTGGTAGTTTATGTACATCTTCTCTCATAATTAAAGGCAAATAATTAATACCCAGTATATTTAAGGGTTTAGGGTTTAGGGTTTATAAGGTTTAAGGGTTTAGGGTTTAGGGTTTAGGGTTTAGGGTTTACAGATAATAATCTTCATGTTTAGCATTCTCAATAGCTGTTTTATATCTTTGAATTAATTCGGGGGTTTGTTCTGTCTCTGTATCCAAGAATGACATCTTCGCGTCTTTTTTTAGGGTTTAGGGTTTAGGGTTTAGGGTTTAGGGTTTAAGTATTTTTCTTTTTTATTTCCTTTTTTTATTTCTTCTCTCTCTTTTTTTAATTAACTTCTTCCTTTTCCTCCTTTTTGTCTTCTTTATCTTTTCTCCTTTATTTTACGTCCTTTTTTTCTCCTTTTGTGTGTCTTCTTCTTCTTCTTGTTGCTACTACTGCTGCTGCTGCTGCTGCTGCTGCTGCTGCTGCTGCTGCTGCTGCTGCTGCTGCTGCTGCTGCTGCTGCTGCTGTGTGTCTCCCTTGTTGTCTGTATATAGCTGGCCTTTGCCCGCGTAAAAACTCTATAAAAGACACAAACAACTGCTGCTGCTGCTGCTGCTGCTGTTGTTGCTGCTGTTGCTGTTGCTGCTGCTGCTGCTGCTGCTGCTGCTGCTGCTGCTGTTGCTGCTGCTACTTCTGTTGCTGTGCTACTTCTGTTGCTGCTGCCGCTGTTGTTGCTGCTGCTACGACCTTCTGCAGAAGGATTCTCTCCCTAGCATTGTCAATAGTAAATCCCCAACCCCTAAACCCTAAACCCTAAACCCTAAACCCTAGATATGCGGCGGCAATTGCTGCCCCTTGTGTGTGTGTATTAGATCTGCTGCAGCAAAAAAGTTTGCTGCTGCAGCAAATAAGGAGCGCATGCAGCCCCAAAAAGGTTTAATAGAATAAAAGGTTTAGTTAAATATAAATAGGAAGGATAAATTGGGGTGTATAGGCAGCTATATATATAAATAAATAAACAACAAGCTGCTGCTGCTGTGCTAGCAGCAGGTGTATGTACACCTAGTAAGGAGGATGAGGGTATATATTGTTAATAAAAGGATAAATAATATAATAAATAAATAAAATTAAATATAAATAAATAAATAAATAAAAAGAAGAAAAGATTTGTCAATAAAAAGGCATAGAAGCCGCTAAATAATAGGGCCCCGCTACCAGGGTCGTTTTTGCTGCTGCTGCTGCTGCTGCTGCTGTTGTTGCTGCTGCTGTTGCTGCTGTTGCTGTTGCTGCTCATTCTGGTGCTCTTTTTGCTGTTCTTGTTGCTATTATACCTTAAAATACTCTTATATATGTTATTATATTAATAAATAATAAATAAATAATAAAAATAAATAAGTATTTGCTTCTTTTTTTTTCCTCGTAGTTGGGGTGTACGTACACCTCAATTGCGAGCCAAACGGTCCATCGGATCGGCTTAAAAAGAAGAAAAATAAACCCTTTTTTATGTTGACCATCTTTCTTCTTTTTTTTAATTTATTTAATTAATTATAATTAATATTTATATTATTTATTTATTTTACTCCTTTTTTTCCTTTTTTATCCATAAAAAAGGGCAAAAAAGTGGCGCTATAGGCATGCCTCATAGATACCCAACACACATATACATAATAAACCCTAAACCCTAAATATCTAAACCCTAAACCCTAATTTGTAAACCCTAAACCCTAAATATGTAAACCCTAAACCCTAACTTGACGAATTACTGAGGGTTTAGTGGGGTACGTCGCCTCCCCTATGGCAAAGAGTATCTGCCCCTATAATCATTGCTACTAAACCCTAAACCCTAAACCCTAAACGGTAAACCCTAAACCCTAAACCCTCAAAAAGGAAAAACGAACAACTGCCCCCCTATACACCCCAACAACCCTACTTACTAAACCTCCCTACAAGGGTATTACTAGGGTTTACGGTTTCCTCTATAGCTAAATAAATAAATAAATAAATAAATAAATAAATAAATAAATAAATAAATAAATAAATAAATAGATAAATAAATAGATGAAGGTTTACAGGGAGCTTCCCCCTTATCTACTGAATAAGAAGATCATAATAAGAAAGGGTTTAGGGTTTAGATATCCTCTAAGTCTATATTTACTGTTCTCCTCTAGGGTTTGGGGTTTAGAGTCTTAAAAAGAAAAAAGGGTTTAGGGTTTAGGGTTTAGGGTTTTTATAACACCAGCAGTAACCCCTTCCTATAAGACCCGAGAATTAAAAACACATATAGGGCAGCCGCTG
>NW_013564690.1:45000-47500 GCF_000499605.1 Eimeria maxima | reverse complement strand
ACACCTGCTGCTGCTGCTGCTGCAGCAACAGCAGCAGCAGCAGCAGCAACAGCAGCAGCGGGAGAGAGTAGCAGCTCGGACAGCTCCCCTAGCAGCAGCAACAGCAGCAAATCAGATGAGGCACTTGTGTGTCTCTCTCCCTTACCCCAGGCACGTATTAGCAGCAGCAGCAGCCGCAGCAGCAGCAGTATCGGCAGCAGCAGCAGCAGCAGCAAATACCTGTCTCCCCAAAGATACCTTGGCAGGTTCTTCCCCAGCAGCAGCAGCAGCAGCAGCAGCAGCAGCAAATTGCTGGGGGGCAATCAGCGTCCCCTTGATGTAGTAGTGCAGCAATGTATTTATTCCTTAGAAGACAGACCAACCAGCTTGCTGCTGCCCCCTAAGCAGCAGCAGCAGCAGCAGCAGCAACAGCAGCAGCAGCAGACTGCTCAATCTAGATATCGTGTATCTCCCTCTGCATGCACAACAGCAGCAGCAGCAGCAGCAGCAGGAAGAAGAGGAAGAGGAATATGTGCCTTCAGCTGGTCCCGTTTGTTGCCGTTTTCTCGCCAGCAGCAGCAGCAGCAGCAGGAGAAGGAGCTGCAGCAGCAACAGCAGCAGCAGGAGGAAGAAGAAGAGGAGGAGGAGGAAGAAGAAGAAGGAGACAGCCGTGTCTCCTTTGTATTAGCAGCAATAGCAGCAGCAGCAGGAGTTGGATCTATATGGCGTTTTCCTTCTTATTGTTATAGATGGGGAGGAGGTACATTTGCTGCTGCTTATTTGCTGCTGCTGCTGCTGCTAGGTTTCCCGCTGCTGTCCCTAGAGGTCTCCTTATATAATATATTTAGGGGGGGGACAATAAGGGTGCTGCACCTGCTGTCTCCTTCCTTGCATGGTGCTGCTGTATGCATGCTGCTGCTGTCTTGCTGCATCTCTTCTTATTATACTAATTTCTTATCCTGGGGTTGTATCTATTCTGCTGCTGCTGCTGCTGCTGCTGCTGCACTACACCCACAATTACCTTGGGGTGTACGTACACCCGAGATACATTTCTGTGCTGCACCGCAGCTGCAGCAGCAGCACATATGCCAGAGTGTGCATGCAAAAAGATTCTTCTGTACATGGATACCTGCAGCAGCAACAGCAACAGCAGCAGATCCAGCAACAGATCCAGCAGCTACTGCAACAGCAGCAGCAGCAGCAGCAAATGCAGCAGCAAATGCAGCAGCAAATGCAGCAGCAGAAGGTTTAGGGGGGAGATGTGTTGCTGATCCAGAAGCAAAAGCAGCAGCATTCTTTTCTCATGTTGTGCTGCAGCAACCATATCCATCTCCTGCTGCTGTTGCTGCTGCTGCTGCTGCTGATCCTGCTGCTGCTGCAGCAGCAGCAGAAGCAGCAGCAGCAGCAGGAGCAGGACAAGGAGGATTTGCAGGAGAAATGTTTAGTGCTGCTGCCTTCCCTTGGACATCTGTATGCTTGCTGCTGGTATGGGTATTTGTATTCTGCTGCTGCTGCTGCAGCAGCAGCAGCAGGAGAAGAAGGAGAAGGAGGAGCAGCAAGAGGATGAGGTCTGCTGCTGCAGCATTTAGATGGATTGCTGTGCTGCTGCCATCAATTAGTGTGCTGCTTGTTGCTGCATTTGCTGCTGCACTACCAGGAGGAACAGCAGGTTTATTAAAGTTGCTGCATGTAGATCTGCTGCTGCTGCTGCGCAGCAGCGAGCTATGGGCAGCAGCAGCAAGCCAAGTCTTCTTCTCTCTTGGTGTCTTCTTAGGTACAATTAATAGTTTTGCTGCTAGCAGCAGCAAACAGCAGCAGCAGAAGCAGCAGCAGCAGCAGCATAATCCTACAGCTGTTGCTGCTGCTGTTGCTGCTGCTAATATAGTTATATCCTTCCTATCTGCTGCAACAGCATTTGCTGCAGCAGGACATCTTGCCCATCAAAAAGGAACAGCAGCAGCAGCAGCAGCAGCAGCTGCTGCTGCTGCTGCTGCAGCATCTCCCTCTCCTGCTGCAGTAACAACTATAAATGGTGTAGAGATCGTTTCTTCGTCATCCTCAGCAGCAGAAACAGCAGCAGCAGCAGCAGCAGCAGCACGATCAGCAGCAGCAGCAGCAGCAGCAGCAGAATATGAAGGATTAAAATTAGATGGTCCTTCTCTTGTCTTTATATTATACCCAATAATATTTAATTCTTTTTCTTTTTCTTGTGTCTTTTGTCTCCTTTTCTTCTCCTCCTTCTTGCTTCTTGGTGTATATACTGTCTCCTCTCTTGTATATCCAACTATAGAGGCTATACTTGCTGCTCGTTGCTGCAGCAGCAGCAGCAGCAGCAGCAGCAGCAGCAGCAGCAACAGCAGCAGCAACAGCATTACGGACAGCAACACGGGAAGCAGCAGCAATATGATTAACAACGGCAATATTATTAGCAGCAGCAGCAGCACGTGCAGCAGCAGCATACTCAGCAGCAGGAATATAATCAGCAGCAGCAACAGCAGCAGCAGCAGCAGCAACAGGAGAA
>NW_013564690.1:27500-40000 GCF_000499605.1 Eimeria maxima | reverse complement strand
TTCCTTAGGATAGACCATAAGGCCTTATACTTGCTATCGTCACGAAAGAGAGAATTTTCTTCTTCTTCTTCCTGCTGCTGCTGCTGCTGCTGCTGCTGCTGCAGTGTCTTAGGAGAGACACTCCTACTGTCTCTCTGTATACACTCCATGCTGCTGCTGCTGCTGCTGCTGCTGCTGTCTCCAAATGTGTCCCCTAGATCTGTTAAGAAGCTAAAGGAACTGCCAGTCCTGCTAGTCCTAAATTGCTGCTGCTGGTGCTCTTGCTGCTGCTGCTGCTGCTGCTGCTGCTGCTTCTTTTTCTTCTTTGAGGAGGATACAGTGTCTTCTGTGTCTCCTTCCTCATCTGCAACAGCAGCAGCAACAGGCGGTGCAGCAGCAGCAGCAGCAGCAGACTCCTGCAGGCGCTCTAAAAGGGACAGACACTGCAGCGATGCTGCTGCTGCTCCTGCTGTCCCCTCGCTCATCTCCGGTAGAGAAAGGCCTGCAGAAACAGCAGCAGCAGCAGCAGCAGCAGCAGCAGCAGCAGCAAGGGGAGTATGAGAGCGGCAGCAGAAGAGAAGGAGGGCAAAGGAGACAGATAAAGGGGACAGTTGCATCCAGCAAAAGCCAACAACAGACCCAACAGCACCCTCAGTAACAGCAGCAACAGCAGCAACAGCAGCAACAGCAGCAGCAGCAGCAGCAACAGCAGCAGGAGCAGCACCTAGTGTCTCCGCGAGTCGTTCTAGTGTCTGCATGCCAGCAGCAAAATGACTATATGCCTTTAATACAAAGACACCAACTATTTGCTGCAGCGCAGCAAGTCTCCATGCTGCTCACAACAGCAGCAGCAGCAGCAGCAGCAACAGCAGCAGCAGCAGCAACAGCAGCATAAGCAGTTATAAGGATCGCAGTAAGTTGATGTGCTGTCAGGTGGGCTGTAGTTGCTGCTGCTGCTGCTGCTGCTCCTCCTCCTGTTTTTGTGTCTGCTGCTGCTTAGGAGACAGAAAATAAAAGGGGACAATAAAAAAAAGAAGACAATAGAAGGAGACACTAAAAGGAGACAATAAAAGGAGACAGAAAAGAAGACAAAAAAAAGGAGAAAAAAAAAGGAGACTAACAATTAAGACGATGTAAAGAAAGGAGACAAAAAAAGGAGACAAAAAAAGGAGACAAAAAAAGGAGACAAAAAAAGGAGAGAAAAAAAGGAGACGAAAAAGGAGAGAAAAAAAGGAGAAAAAAAGGAGACAAGAAGGGACTAACAATTAAGACGATGTAAAGAAAGGAGACAATAAAGGAGACAAAAAAGGAGACAAAAAAGGAGACAGAAAAAAAGGAGAAAAAAAAGGAGACTAACAATTAAGACGATGTAAAGAAAGGAGACACAAGGAGACAAGAAAAAGAGACAAAAAAGGAGAAAAAAAAGGGAGAAAAAAAAAGGAGAAAAAAAAAAGAAGACTAACAATTAAGAAAGGAGACACAAGGAGACAAAAAAAGGAGACAAAAAAGGAGACAAAAAAAAAGGAGAAAAAAAAAAGGAGACAAGAAGGGACTAACAATTAAGACGATGTAAAGAAAGGAGACAAAAAAGGAGACAAAAAAAGGAGACAAAAAAAAAGGAGACAAAAAAGGAGACAAAAAAGGAGACAAGAAGGGACTAACAATTAAGACGATGTAAAGAAAGGAGACAAAAAAAGGAGACAAAAAAAGGAGACAAAAAAGGAGACAAAAAAGGAGACAAGAAGGGACTAACAATTAAGACGGTGTAAAGAAAGGAGAGAGGTAAGACATCCAATCATTAATTGATGAACAGCAGCAGATGATTCTTTTATCTGCAGCAAGACACACAAATAGGCACACAATTCTTGCTCCTGCTGCTGCTGCTGCTGTTGCTGCTGCTGCTGCTATTGCTGCTGCTGCTGCTGCTGCTGCTGCTGCTGCTATTGCTGCTGCTGCTGATGATGATGAAGGAGACAGACAGCTATTCTGTATTTATTTTCTTCTAGCCAACAGCAAGCTTGTCTCTGCTGTCTACTATAAGAAGAAGGCTGCAGCAAAAAAAAAAAAAATTAATTAATTAATTAATTAATTAAATTAAAATAAATAAATAAATTAATTAATTAATTAATTAATTAATTAATTAATTAATTAACTAATTACCTGCGAAGAAGCAGCAACAGCCTGCAGGTAAGCCTCCCATGCAGCAATGCTGCTGCCATCTGCCCTCTTAGCAGCAGCAACTAGCTGCAGCAAGCAGACACACATAAATGCTGCTGCTGCTCCTGCTGCTGCTGCTCCTCCTGTTGCTGCTGCTGCGTTACCTTTGTAACAGCAGCAGCAGCAGCAGTTACTGCTGTAACCGCCAGCAGCAGCAAATCATCATTACACCATGGGAAACACCAACAGCAGCAACAGCAACAGCAGCAGCAACAGCACCAATAGCAGCAACAGCAGCAGCAGCAGCAGCAGCAGCAGCAGCAGCAGCAGATATATACCTCTGTAAGTTTGTCTAAATCTTTAGCTCCTTGTCTTCCGTAATGTTTTGCCACTCGTAAGAAAAGACCTATACAAAATAGATAAATAGATAAATAAATAAATAAATAAATAAATAAATAAATAAATAAATAAATAAATAAATAAATTAATTAATTAATTAATTAATTAAATTAAATTAAATTAAATAAATAAATAAATAAATAAGGAGACAAATAAATAAATAAATAAATAAATTAATAAAGGAGACAAATAAATAAAATAATAAATAAATAGCTAAATAAATAAATAAATAAAGGAGACAAGTAAATAAATAAATAAATAGATAAATAAATAATAAATAAATAGCTAAATAAATAAATAAATAAGGGAGACAAATAAATAAATAACTAAATAGATAAATAAACAAATAAATAAATAAATAAATAAATAAATAAATAAATAAATAAATAAATAATATATTATACCCTTTAATATATCTCCTTCAACAAAAGAAGAAAAAGTCTCCTGCAGAACAAATTGCTGACGAGTCCAAGCCTGTAGTCCTCCTAGCCACGAGCTGCATGCAGATAGATTCTGCTGCTGCTGCTGCTGCTGCTGCTGTTGCTGTTGGTGCTGCTGGTGGTGATGGTGATTGGTAGTGGTGGTGGGGGGGGTGTGGCCTTTTCCTGCTGCTCCTGCTGCTCCTGCTGCAGCAGCAGCAGCAGCAGATGGTTGCGAGGAGGAGACTCCTTCGCCCCAGCCACGGATCCTGTTGAGTTGCTGCTGCTGCTGCTGCTGCTGCTGCTGCTGCTCTCCCCATGTGCTGCTGCTGTTGCAGCAGCAGCTGCTGCTGCAACAATTGTTGCAGATATGATCGTTATGGTCTGCTGCAGCAAAGACAACTGTGCTGCCAGCAGCATCAAAGGGTGCTGCAGCAGCAACAGCAACAGTAGGTGCTGCATCTGCTGCAGCAACAGCAGCAGCAGCAGCAGTTGCTGCAGCAGGTCCTTCTGCCTCATCTGCATGCACTTGTGCATATGCAGTAGATAACCAAGGAGGTGTACAAGAGTCTCTTCTCTTGCTGCTGTCTCCCTCTCTCCTGCTGCTGCTGCTGCTGCTGCTGCTGCTGCTGCTGCTGTGGGGTGCTGCGTGCTGCTCCTCCCAATGGGGGAAGTCGATCCCGTCACGAGGAGACATCCCGCTAAACACTGTGCTGCTAGAAGGAGACATATGGCCAGCAGCAGCAGCAGCAGCAGCAGCTGCTGCTGCTGCTGCTGCTGCTGTTGCTGCTGCTGCTGTACCTGTTGCGGCAGCAGCAGACAGTGCAGCTGTTGCTGCTGTTGCTGTTGCTGTTGTTGTTGTTGCATCTTCTCTTTCTGTAACAAAGAGACTATGGCAGCTGCCGCTGCTGCTGCGGCACCGCAGCTGCTGCTGCTGCTGCTGCTGCTGCTGCTGCATGCCTGTCCAGTATCCAGATAAGGATCCTCTGCTGTGTCTAAAAACCCTCGCTGCTTCTCTATCAGCTTTAGCTCGACCCTGCAACACACAACACTTGCTGCTGCTGCTGCTGTTGTTGCTGCTGCTGCTGCTGTTGCTGCTGCTGTTGCTGCTGTTGCTGCTGCTGTTTCTGGTGATGCTAGTATATCAGTGGAGATCGTACAACTAGTAAAACTGCTATGCCCTAAACCCTAAACACTAAACCCTCATCCATAAACCCTAAACCCTAATTTAGTGTTTACAAGCATCTATTTGTATATTTTACTATTTACTCTTTAGGGTTTACTGTCTAGGGTTTAGGGTTTAGGGTTTAGGGTTTAGGGTTTAGGGTTTAGGGTTTACGCGTAAGAACTTAAGAAGCATCTGATGCTCCATTTGGCTTTGTCTAAAGGAAGAAGAAACACTCTCTACTACTTCGTCTGCAGCAGCAGCAGCAGCAGCAGCACAAGACAGCAGCAGCAGCAGCAGCAGCAGCAGATAATAATATTGCAGCAGCAGCAGCAGCAGTAGCACGGACTGTAACATCAACAGTAGCTGCGGCTTCAGAGCCTATTCGCATGCTACAGTCTCCCAAAATGCCTAAACCCTAAACCCTAAACCCTAAACCCTAAACCCTAAACCCTAAACCCTAAACCCTAAACCCTTACCAATGGCCTTAAAGAATTGTTCCATGCCTGCTCGATGCTCATCTTCCCATTCCCTTAGCGGCAGCAGCTGCAGCTTTCTTGCTGCTATTGCCTGCAGCACGGATTCAGATAGCTGCTGTTGCTGCTGCTGCTGCTGCTGCTGCTGCTGCTGCTGACCTTGCTGCTGCTGCTGCTTTGATACACTGCCATTACCTGATTGAGCAGCAGAGGGTTTGGATTGGTGCTCGCTCTTTTGCTGCTGCTGCTGCCGATCAGCAGCAGCAGCAGCAGCAGCAGCAGCAGCAGCAGCAGCAACAGGAGAATTACCATTAAGAGTAGCCTTTTGTGGCCATTGAATGTGTACTTCCTGCGGTTGCTGCTGCTGCTGCTGCTGCTGCAGTTGCTGCTCTGCTTCTTGCTGCAGTTGGTGCTGCAGTCCCCTCTTTGCTTCTTCCTGCAGTTTGAGCCGCAGCTCCTGCAGCTGCTGCTGCAGCTGTTGCTCCTGCAGTTGCTCCTGCTGCTGCTGCTGCTGCTGCTGCTGCTGATCTGCATTAGTTAATATTTTAGTTTGCTGCTGCTGTGTGTGTGTCCCTTCAAGGACAGCACAAGGAAACGCAGAGAGGAAATCGTCATTCTCTGCTGCTCCTGCAGTTGCTGCTGCTGCTGCCCCCGCTGCTGCTGCTGCTGCTGCTGCTGCTGCTGGGGTATAAGCAGGAGAGGCAGTAAGGACACCATCAACAAAGAAATCGCTTTCTGCTGCTCTACGATGAGCAGACACTTCATCTAGTTCGTCCATTGCTGCTGCTGCTGCTGCTGTTGCTGCTGCTGTTGCTGCTGTTGCTGCTGTTGCTGCTGCTGTTGCTGCTGCTGCTGCTCCTGGTATTGTGTTGGACCAGCTTTGCTGCTCTTGCAGCCGTCGCCTCACGGGGGGCAAACAAAAGAGGAGATTCTCTATAATAAATAAATAAATAAACAAATAAATAAATAAATAAATAAATAAAAATAAATAAAAAAATAAAAAATAAAAATAAAAATAAATTATTTTATTCAATTTATTTATATTTATTTTTATTATTTATCGAGGCAACAAACAAAATCGCCAAATGTCGTCCGGCCCACTCACGAGACAAACCCTAAACCCTAAACCCTAAACCCTAAACCCTAAACCCTAAACCCTAAATTTTGGGGTAAGACCCTTAAAAGATTAAAATTATTTTTCTTTTTCAATTATTTCATTCTCCCTACATCCCCACAATACAGTTGCCAGTTTGCTGCTCCCGCCGTCGCGCGCTGCTGCTGCTGCTGCTGCTGCTGCTGCTGCTGCAGCAACAGCAGCTGGAACGCATGTTAAAAAGCCCCAGAGACATCAATTTATAGATCTTTTCTTCTTTTATTTACATAAATTAATTTAATTAATTTATTTATTTTTCTTTTCCTTTTATTTTGCATGCAAAGTTGTTACCTGCGGTGGGCCGCAGATAACTGCAGACGACACACACACGAGTCGGCGCAGCCCAAACCCTAAACCCTAAACCCTAAACCCTAAACCCTAAACCCTAAACCCTAAACCCTAATTCCGCACGTGCAAACTCAAATCAATAGATAGAGGCGAGGATGTGTGTGCCGCGACAACAGCAGCGGTTTCCTCGGTCTACACACTACATACACCTTCACACACTAAACCCTAAATCCTAGACCCCAAACCCTAAACCCTAAACCCTAAACCCTAGGGTGCATATCTACTTGTTAGGATATGGAGCAGGAACTAAAGTGCTTAACTGGATAAAAAGGAAGGGTTTAGGGTTTAGATTTGCTAGTCAACATTAGTGTTTACCGTTGAAGGCAGAGACTCTTGGGCCTAGGGTTTAAGGTTTAGGGTTTAGGGTTTAGGGTTTAGGGTTTAGGCCTGTACAATTGTTGCTACAATTTGCTAAATAAAGCATAAGAAGGAAAACCCGCCATGGAGTTTTCTTTCTCTTAATTAGTGTTTTTGTATCTTCCTTCATGGAGACGGCCATTAAGGGTTTAGGGTTTAGGGTTTAGGGTTTAGGGTTTAACCCTAAACCCTAATAAAAATAAAAGGGGTGGAATGACTGTCCCTGCAATCCCTACCCCAATATATCCATTATATTTTTTATTAGGGTTTAGGGTTAAACCCTAAACCCTAAACCCTACGTCTGTCCGTTTCTCTTCAATTGAGGGATTGTCGATTGAGTTGTTAGGGTTTAGGGTTTAGGGTTTAGTGTTTAGGGTTTAGTGTTTAGGGTTATGCAACTGCTGCTTCTTTTAAAGGAAAGAGACAAGAGCTGCCTATACACCCCAATTATAAACTATCTCTTCTTAGCTGCCTATACACCGCAAATATATATAGTTGTTATCTCCTAGGAGACAGTAAACCCTAACCTGCCTCTTTTCTCTATTTATTTATATAAATAAATAAATAATTATTTTTTTTATATAAATAAATTATTTATAATTTATATTTAATGCATGCAATAAAAACATGACCAATGGTCTTCTCCTGCAACACCAAGAGTTTAGAGGGTTTTTAGGGTTTAGGGTTTAGGGTTTAGGGTTTATCTCTGCACCGAAACCCTAAACCCTAAACCCTAACCAGAAACCACCACCAACAAGTAGGCAGACAGCAGCACCGTAAGAGACCCCTCATGTTCAATATGTTTAATGTTGGGGGTTTAGGGTTTAGGGTTTAGGGTTTAGGGTTTACGGTGAGGGCCAAAGACAGGAGGGTGGACCTGCTGTCTCCTCATAGCAGCAAACCTCCTTGTAGGGTTTAGAGTTTACTGATAAATTTTAATAATAATAAGGTTTTAGGGTTTAGAATTAGGGTTTAGGGTTTAGGGTTTTTTTCTTTATTAGGCACTGGTCTGGTCTGGTCGGGTCACTTGGTGTTATTGGGGTTTAGGGTTTAGGGTTTAGGGTTAGGGTGTTTATTTTTTAATGAAATAAATAGACAATATAATAGAATAAAGTATATTTAGAGGAATAAATGTATATAATTTATATTTTATTGCTGCAGTTGCTGCTGCTGCTGTTGTTGCTGCAGTAGGACTGCAGCAGCAGCAGCAGCAGCAGCAGCAGCGTTATTTTTTGGGGTGTACAGGGAGGTTGTATTGGCTGCAGCGTGTTTAATGGTAAAAAAGAAGAATAAATTAATTTTGTATCTTTTTTATGTATTTTATTTATTGATTATTTCTTTGTTTTGTTGCTATTTAGCTAACAAGGCAACTCTTTTATTATTGGCATCTTCTTCTTCTTTGTCAGTGCTTTATTCCTTCATTTCTAGGGTTTAGGGTTTAGGGTTTAGGGTTTAGGGGCTGGAAATCGGGTCATGTCCCCTGCCCTCCTGTCCTAGGGCCTTATCTCTCGCCTCCTGTAGGTCATTGTGTGGGGGCAACAGCAGCAGCAGCAGCAGCAGCAGCAGCAGCAGCAGTGCTGCACCACTCTCCTCTTATTTGGGGCTTCTTGCCTCCCCTTAACTCTTATATAAGCCCCTCTTTCCTCCCCACAGCTCTTTTGCTGCTTCCTCTCCCCTAGGAGCTGCCTGCTCCCCTTCTTGCTGCTGCAGCAGCAACGGCAGCAACAGCAGCAGCAGCAGTAGCAGCAGTCGAAGCAGCAGCAGCAGCTCCTGCTGCTGCTGCAGCAGGTATTCTTAGGTCTTGGATCTACTTGTCGGCCGTGTGTCTCTACAGCAGCTCACCTCCACTGCTGTTTGCAAGGCAGTCCCTTGCTGCAGCTGCTGCTGCTGCTGCTGTTGCTGCTGCTGCTGCACTTTCTCCGAGCCATTGGGGGGCACCTGCTGCCCCAGCAGCAGCAGCAACAGCAGCACATGCAAGCAGCGGGAGAGTGACTCCTTTTGTATTCCTTGTAGCCTTTCACAAAAGCTAGGAGCAGCAACAAAATCAGCAGCAGCAGCAGCAGCAACAGCAGCAGCAGCACCAGCATCCTCATCAGCAACACCCGCACCAGCATCAGCAGCATCAACATCATCCTGCCCCAGCAGCAGCAGCAGCAGCAGCAGCAGCCATATCAACAATATCATTAGCTGAAGCACAACCAGCAGCAGCATAACCCCCAGCAGCAGCAGCAGCAGCAGCAGCAACAGCAGCAGCAGCAGCAGCAGCAGCAGGAAGATGAGTTACGAGCTGCCTGATTCGTTATTTGGTGGTATTCCTTACGAAGGGGAAGAAATAAATAACGAAGGGTTAGCAGCAATTGTTAACTCTATGCTGCTGCAGGTACCTTCCTGTGATTTTGCTGCTGCTGCTGCTGCTGCTGCTGCTGTTGCTGCTGGTACTGGTACTGCTGCTAATGGTACTGCTGGTGATGGTGGTGGGGTTGGTACTCAGCATCTATTAGCTGCTTCCTGGGATGCTGCAGCAGCAACATCTACACAGCAGCAGCAGCTGCAGCTGCAGCTGCAGCAGCAGCAGCAGCAGCAGCAGCAGCAGTATGAGCGGTGTCTTGGCTTATACGGACATTTAGACAGCAGCACTGCTGCTGACGGTAACTCTTATATAGGAAATATCTCATCTACTTGCTGCAGCAGCAGCAGCAGCAGCAGCAGCAATAGCTGCAGCAGCAGCAGGGGACAAGAGACAGATAATGAATTAAAGAATTCTTTGCTGCCTAGTAGAGGAGACAAAATAAGAAGCAAAAGGAGACACTCAGGAGACAGTCAGGAGACAGACAGCAGCGAATGGTTGCCTAGTTGCTCATCTGCTGCTGCTGCAGCAAGATGGCCACCTACTGCTGCTGCTGCTGCTGCTGCTGCTCATGCTGATGGACACCATCATACAGGCACAAACGGCAATAGACACAGGAATAAACAACGGAGACAGCAGCAGCAGCAGCAGCAGCTACTGCTGCAGCAGCAACAGCAGCAAGAGAGTGACGATTCAAGTGTCTCTGTGGGGTCCCTGTGTCTCCCTTCCCGGCCCCACAATTTATATCAGCAGCAGCAGCAGCAGCAGCAGCACGAATTACGTTATTCTGTGTCTCCTTTTGGTGGCAGCAGTGCCTCATGTAACAATGGTCGTTCTGCATCAGCAGCAGCAGCAGCAGCAACAGCAGCAGCAGCAGCTGCTGCTGCTGCAGCACGAGGGTTAGCCTACATCCCTCCCGATTCCTCATCATGTGCATCAGTCTGCAGCAGCAGCAACTGCTACCCCCTATCTGCTGCTGCTGCTGTTGCTGCTGTAGACCCCCATCATAACCCATCAATAGGACCGCCTAATTCAGGATTAGGTGGATCAGCAGCAGGAGGAGGTGCAGCAGCAGCAGCAGCAGCAGCAACAGCAGCAACAGCAGCAAATGATAATTGTATGCCTCTAGAGAATATATCTCTTAATGATTATGATATGTGTGAGATATCCTTAGAGTGGCATTTGCCTGAGCTAAGGGAGATAAAGGAAATAAAAGAAGGAAAAGAATTAATAAATAATAATAATAATAATAATATAAATATAAATATAAATAATAATAATAATAAATTAATTAATAATAATAAAGAAATAAAAAAAGAATTTATTCCTATAAGAAGAGTATTTGGTATAAATGCAGGAATTACTCTTTTTAATCTTCATAGAATTATATGTATCTCTTTGGGGCTTGATGAGGAGGTATGCATGCATGCATGCATACATTCATGAATATATGTATGCATTCATGAATATATGCATGCATGCATGCTTGTATGCATTTGTGGGTATGAATACATGCATACAGTTGATGGGTGTATGTGTATGTCTTGTCTTGTGTAGTTGCTGCAGTTGTTGTTGTTGCTGCTGCTGTTGTTGCTGCTTCTGCTGCTGTTGTTACTGCTGTTGTTGCTGCTGTTGTTGCAGTGGTACTTGCATAGCAGCAGCAGCAACTGCTGCTGCTTCTGTATGGCATATATCCTGTCATCGACTTATTGCTGCTACTTCCCTGCTGCTGCTGCTGCTGCTGCTGCTGCTGCTGCTGCTGCTGCTGCTGTGTGCTGCTGCAGCGGATGTGTGCATTGAATCACGTATGGATATTACCTAACAATACAACATATGGTGGTGGTCCTCTAACAAAGTGTAGATCTAGTGGTAGCCACGGCAGCAGCAGCAGCAGCAGCAGCAGCAGATTAAAGGTAACAACAGATAGAGCAGCAGAGTATAGACACTCTATTTGCTGCTATCTTGATGAGGAGGAGAGAGTACTACCAAGACCAGAGAGTGTCCTTATCTATGTACTTGGATGTGTACAGATGCAGGCATGTACCCTCCTGCTGCTCCTGCTGCTGCTGCTGTTGCTGCTGCTGTTGCTGCTATTGCTGCTGTTGCTGGTTCTGATGCTGCTGCTAAATGTGTTCTAGTGCTGCTGCTGCTGCTGCTGCTGCTGCTGCTGCATGCAACAGGTGCAGATACTGAGTGTCCTAAGGAACAAGACGAAACAAAACGCCCTTATTTGGGTGAGCTTCTGCTGCTGCTGCTGCTGCTGCTGCTGCTGCTGGTGCGGCTGCTACTTGTTTTGCTTGATGCTGTTGCTGCATCAGTTTCTGCTCCCGCTGGGTCTTCAGCCTCTACTATTGCTGCTGCTTCTGCCTCTGTTACTGCTGCTGTTACTGCTACTGCTGTTGCTGCTGCTGCTGCTGCTGCTGCTGCTGCTGCTGCTGCTGCAGGTACCTCGTTGTGTTGCTGCTGGCAGCTACGGTGCTGCACCAGGCAATGATGTGAATTGGAATTCTCCTGAAGAAGTTTCTCGTCATGTTCCAACTCTTGAGATTGATGTTAAAACTATCAACCTGTAAACCCTAAACCCTAAACCCTAAACCCTAAACACTAAACCCTAAACCCTAAACCCTAAACCCTAAACCCTTGAGTTGCTGAGTTGTGTGTTCAGGGGTTTCATTGAGACGCGCTTTTCTAAGAATACCTCCATCTCCAGACGCACCAAGATGATACGTGCCGACGTACTCCCTAAACCCTAAACCCTAAACCCTAAACCCTAAACACTAAACCCTAAACCCTAAACGCTAAACCCTGAACCCTATTGTGAATTCTCGACACCTCTGGAGCAATCACCCTTCCCTGCGGCAACTCTGGATAACTAATTCATTCTCCTGTTACTCTTGCTGCTTCTCTTGCTCTTGCTGCTGCTGCTGCTGCTGCTGCTGCTGCTGCTGCTGCAGGGAATGGATAATTGTGTACTACAATGTTATAGCGAAAGTATTCATGATTTTTGGCGAGACACCGCAAGGGTTAGACAATTATCTATTCGTGTTAGTAGGCAAACAACAAGACGTAACCTAGAGGCCCCCCCTCATGTTAAGCAGCTAATGATGCACCAGCAGCAGCAGCAGCAGCAGCAGCAGCAGCAGCAACAGCAGCAGCAGCAGCAACAGCACCAGAGGGTGCAACACCAGCAGTTGCAACTCCAACAACATCCACATTCACAACACTTGCAACATACGCAACAGCAGCAGAAGCAGCAGCAGCAACTGCAGCAAAGACAACTCGTGCCTTATGCACATGCTGATCAGCAACAATTCACACTGCAGCAGCAGCAGCAGCAGCAGCAGCAGCAGCAGCATAACAAATCGATGCAGCAGCAACACCATGGTCGCCAAGGCATTCATGAAGAAGACACAGAGCACGGATACGGTGCAGCTGCAGCAGCAGCAGCAGCAGAGGACCCAAATCAGCTGCTGCTCGTCCCTTACTCCGAAGGAGAGACACCGCTGCAGTTAGGTATCAGCAACAGAGACACAGCAGCAGCAGCAAACAAATATATTGAGGGGACAGATCTGCTGCAGCAGGGGCTCTATGCTGATGCAGCAGCAGCAGCAGGATACCCCACAGATGCAGCCGCAGCAGCAGCAGCACGACTGCCCTGGGCATTCGATGACACTCTCCTGCTACAGGGAACACTGCAGCA
>NW_013564690.1:7500-20000 GCF_000499605.1 Eimeria maxima | reverse complement strand
TGCTGCTGCTGCGTTTTTCAGACATTTGTTCTCTCTTGGACGTTGTGCTACAACTTAGTCTACGTCTTTTAAATAAATAAATAAATAAATTAATTAATTAATTAATTAATTAATTAATTAATTAACTAAATTAATTAAATTAATTAGTAAATAAATTAAATAATAATTAATTATTAATTAATTATTAATTAATTAATAATTAATTAAAGGGACAAATGCATAAACAAACAAAAACATAAATAAATAAAAAATTTTAATTAATAAGTAAACAACTAAATAAATAAATAAATAAATAAATAAATAGTAAATTATTTATTTATTTATTTATTTATTTAATTTATTTATTTATTTATTTATTAACATAAAACCTAACCCTAACCCTAAACCCTAACCCTAAAAGTTTTCGGTTAAAGAATTCAACACGGAAACCCTAAATAAGGGTTTAGGGTTTAGGGTTTAGGGTTTGGGGGTTAGGGTTTATGGCGGAGGCCTAAGCTTAGTATATAGGTATGCGAGCATCTGGACTTAAGGTGGGCAACTAGGGTTTAGGGTTTAGGGTTTAGGGTTTCTAGGTAGGATTTGGAGTATAGAGTACGCCTAGGGTTTAGGGTTTAGGGTTTATAGGGTTAGCAGCCGCCCGTAGCTCCTGATGCCGTTGCTGCAGCCGCTGGCAAACTGTTGTTGCTAGTGCAGCAGCAGCAGCAGCACTTGCTGCTGCTGCTGTTGCGGCTGCAGTTGCTGCCTGATAAACCAAACAAAGGGAACACAACCTTGTTGCTGCAGCTGCTGCTGCTGCTGCTCTAGCAGCAGCAATAGAGTAGGAGCACCACTGCAACAATAATAGCTTTTACTACTACTAGCGAAGGGGCCCCCTCGGTGTACTGGGGAGGGGGGCCCCAGGGGCCCCACGATGAGGGCCCCCCATGGGGGCCCCCAATGGGGGCCCCCCAGTACCCTTATGGGGTGTTAAAATTTGTAAAATATATCAAAACAGAAATGATTTTGTTTTTGCATGCAAATTAGATTGCTGCGGCTTTGGATTCTTTTGCTGCTGCTGCTGCTGCTGCTGCAGCTGCCGGCCCCTGGTAGGCCGCCGTTGCTGCTGTTTGCTGCTCTTGAGTGGAGAGCAGCAGACGAGACTGCAGCAACAGCAGCATAACAGCAGCAGCAATAATTGCAGCAGAAGCTGCAGCAGCTGCTGGAACAGCAGCAGCTGCAGCTCCTCCTGCTGCCGCTGCAGCAGCAGGAGGGTGGGCCTCATGGAGTCTGCAGCATCGACAACAGCGGAGAGGGATTGGCAGCAACTGCAGCAGCTGCAGCAGCTGCAGCAGCAACTGCAGCGTGAAGATGCAGCAACTGCTGCAGCTGAGGGTTGCAAGAGGCAGCAGCTGCTGCTGCAGATAAAGCGGCAGCTGCAGCAGAGGCAGCTGCCACTGCAGCAGCTGCTGCAGTGTGTACATGATCTTGGTCATCTGCTGTTTGCTGCTGGTGCTGCTGCCTTTAGAAGAGGTGGGCAGCCGCTGCTGCTGCTGCGAGACACCCAAGCAGCAGCAACAGAGCAACAGCAGCTGCTGCAGCAGCGGCTCGAGCTGCTGCAGCAAGAAGACTCTTCAGGGGCTGCTGCGCCAAGGCCTGCTACAGCAGCAGCAGCAGCAGCAGCAGCTGCTGCTGCTGCTGAGGAGGAAGATGGCTCCCGCTGCCCTTATAGTATATTGGGGGGATCGATCCCCTCGCAGTGTATTGTGCTGCTGCTAGATCTGGTGCTGCAGCAGCAGCAGCACGCCCTTGTGCGTGCTGAGGTGTATAGGCAACTTCATCGTTGCAGCCATTTGCTGCCTGCCTTGCTTCTGCCCACCCAAGAAGCTGCTGCTGCACTTGTGAGGCAGCAGCTGCTGCGGCTACTGCAGCAGCAGCAGCAGCAGCAGCCACGGCTTATTGGCCTCGCGCTGCTGCGCAAGGTACCTGCTCTTGTGCTGCAGCAGCCACACTTCTTGTGGCTGCTGCTGCAGCACCTCATAGGCTATTCAGGTGTATCTTCACCTTCTGCTGCAGCAGCAGCGGCTGCTGCGGCTGCTGCTGCTGTGCGCAGCTCGTCACCAGCTGCTTCTGGTGCCAACGAATCGCCACGCCGCAGCAGCAGCAGCAGCAGCAGCAGCACTGGCAGCAGCACCAGCATGCAGCTGTACATTCCTACTTCCGCGCATGCAGCAGAAGCAGCTTCTGCTCTTGCTGCTGTTGCTGCAGTTGTCCCTTATCTATCAGGAGACTTATGTGTCTCCTTGCTGCGGCTATGTCTTGCTGCTGTCTTACCGTCTCCTGCTGCAGCAGAGCAGCAGCTGCTGCTGCGGCAGGCGATGCTGCTGCAGCGGCGATCTGTGTCTATGGGTGATACCCCTTCAGGTACCGATCTGCTGCTGTTGCTGCAGCAGCAACAGCAGCAGCAGCAGCTGCAGCAGGAGGACCTCCAGTGTCTTACGCTGCGCTCGCTGCCTCCGTTAGCCAATCGATTGTCTCTTCTTGCTGCTGCCTTTGGCTGTGTCTCCCCGCTGCTCCCTGTAAGTTGCTGCTGCTGCTGTTGCTGCTGCTGCTGCTGCTGTGGCTTCTGCTGCTGTGGCTGCTGATTGGTGTAGCACATGTAGGTGCTTGCAACAGTAACCCCCGCCGCAGCAACAGGTCCTCTCAGCTGCTGCAGCAACTGCAGCAGCAACAGCAGCAACAGCAGCAACAGCAGCATATTTGCAGTATTGTTTGTTTGTTGCTGCAGGCTGTGGCTGTGTGGTCTCTGAGGGTGCTGTGGGCCTTAGCCAACAGGTCTGCTCAGCTGCTGCAGCAACTGCAGCAGCAACAGCAGCAACAGCAGCAGCAGCAGCAGCAGCAGCAGCGCCGTCATAGTTGGGAGGAGCCCTTCTTATGTGTTATTGGTAGCTGCATGCGCGCAGCAACACAACTCGCCCTCACCAATCCTTTCTTGGCTCCTTTGCAGGTAAGCAGCAGCAGCAGCATCAGCAGCAGCAGCAGCAGCTGCTGCTGCTGCTGCTGCAACGTCTGTGAAATGTATTGTAGAGAACACAGAGGCAGCTGCTCTGTCTACACCTTCTTGTCTCTGGTTGAGATGTTTGCTGCAGTGCTGCTGCTGCTGCTGCTGCTAAGTGTTGCTGCCTGTTGGGTGCTGCTGCTGCTGCTGCTGTGGTCCTTCAGGTTTGCTGCCTCCGTACAGTCCTCTCCGCCTCGCTCTGCTGCAGCCGGAGCAGCAGTGGCTCGCCGGCAGCAGCAGCAACAGCAACAGCAGCAGCTGGAGCTCTGTCAGTAGCCGCAGCTGCTGCACAACAGTTGCTGTTGCTGCAGCAGCAGCAACTGGTAGTAGTTATGACGGCAACCAGAGCAGCAGCAGCGAGGAAGAAGCGACAGCGCCGAGGCCCAAGTGTGCCTGCCGATGCACTCTGCTGCTGCTGCTGCTGCTCTCCTGCTGACTCTGGGGGTGTTGCGTCAGGCAGCAGCACACCGGAAAGCAGCAGCAGCAGCAACAACAGCAGCAACAGCAGCAGCAGCAACAACGATCACTGGAAGAAGCTGCTTAAAGCTCGCCTGGCTCGTGCTGCTGCCTCGAGAGGTGCGGGGGCAGGTAGAGATACTGCAGCAAGCGCAGGAGCATCTGCTGCTGCAGGTACGCAGCAGCAGCAACAGCAGCAGCAACAGCAGCAGCAGCAGCAGCAACGCCAGCCTGCTCCTACAGAACCTTTAGCTCCTGCATCATCAGCAGCAATCGAAGCAGCAGCTCTGTGTCTCCTTCCGCAAGATGAGGTCTTGCGGTGGCTGCGTGCTGCTGCTGCTGCTGCAGATGCTGCTGCTGTTGCTGCTCTTCTTGGCCTCCTTAGCGGAGCGCTGCAGCAGCAAGCCAGTTGCCCCTGCTGCCACTGCTGCATGTCAGGACATGCAGCGGGTGCAGCAGCTCCCTCCCAAGAAGAGCAGCAACAGCAACGATCACAGCAGCAGCAGCAGCAGCAGCAGCAATCAGAACAGCTAAATGCAGCCGCGGCCCCGCAGGAGAAGCAAGGACAGATGCAGCGCGACCTTCCGATGGACAATCCTGCTGCTGCAGCTGGCTCTGCAGCTGCAGCTGGCCCTGCTGCTGCTGCTGCTGCGTCATCGTTACCAGTGCCTGCTGCTCCTGCTGCTGCGGGCGGCGCAACAGGCACCACACCAGACATCGGAGTGCCTTCACTGCCGATTAAAAGTGCAGCAAGTGCTGCAGCAGCAGCAGCAGCCAGCGCAGCAGCAGCCAGTGCAGCAGCAGCCAGCGCAGCACCAGCCAGTGCAGCACCAGCCAGCGCAGCACCAGCCAGCGCAGCAGCAGCAGCAGCAGGTGGAGCAGCAGAAGCGTGCAGAGGAGCACCATCAGCAGCCTGAGGAGCAGCATCAGGATCCGGCGGAGCAGCAGCAGCAGCCATCGCAGCTGCAACAGCCATCGCTGCAGCAGCAATCATCGCTGCAGCAGCAACCATCGCAGCAGCAGAAGCAGCAGCAGCAGAAGCAGCAACTGTGGCCGCAACAGGAAGAGGATTGTCAGTCCGAGGAAGGAGAACTGTCTTCTACAGCATCTCCTCCGGGGTCACCTGAGCAGCAGCCACAACCGCCGCTGCAGGAGGAACAACAGCAACAGCAGCAGCAGCATCAACAACAACAGCAGCAGCAGCAACAACAACAACAAGAACAACAGAAATCACAACAGTCACAACAGCAGCCGCAACAGCAATCGCAACAACAGCAGCCGCAACAGCAACCGCAACAGCAGCCGCAACAGCAGCAGCAGCAACAGCAGTTGGATGACCACCAACAGCAGCTACAGAAAGGAACATTAGAAGACAAAGGCCCTTGTAAACGCATGCGGGTGCAGCCTCCCTCCAGCAGCAGCAGCAGCAGCAACAGTAGCAGCAGTAGCAGCAGCACCAGCAGTAACAGCAGCAGCAGCGGCACCAGCAGTAACAGCAGCACCACCAGCCAACTGGGATCACCTCCACAAGGGTCTGCTGGGACGGCTGCAGGTCCCATCAGCAGCAGCAGCAAAAGGACCACCAAAGGTTGCTGCTGCTGCTGCTGCTGCAAGGCATCATCTTGTTCCCTTAGCTCACAGCGCATGCAGCAGCTTCTCGCTGCAGCAAGAATTACTTCCCATACATCTGGTGTGGCTGCTGCTGTTGCTGCTGCTGCTTCGTTAGGCGTGAGTGACAGCCCAGCAGCAACTCGCGCAGCAGCAACTACTGGAGCAGCTGAAGACGGAGGAACAGCAGCAACAACAGCAGCAACAGCAGCAACGAATGCCACGGCGTATGACTGCTTTGCTGCTCAGACATTGTTAAACCTTCGCTGTTGCCTTCTCCCTTTAGACGGGTTCGACAACAGTAGCAGCAGCAGCAGTGACAGCAGCAGCAGCAGCAGCAGCAGCAGCACCGAAAGTGTGGGAGAGCTGCTGCGGCATTTGCTGCTGCCGCTTCTGATATCGCTGCAGCAACCTCTGCCAGTCCGCGTCCTTGCTGCTATTGTGTCCTGCCAGTTCGTAGCACAGCAGCAACAACAGCTTTTGTTGCAGCAGCAGCACCAGCAGCAGCAGCAACAGCAGCAGCAGCAACAGCAGCAGCAGCAACAACAGCAGCAGCAGCAGCAGCAACAGGATTCTGGAGAGCAGCAATCGAAGATGAGCAGCAAAACTGAGGATGAAATGACAGTGCTTGTCTTTAAGGCGATTGCCAGTTTGCTGCTCTTCTTGAGAGACGAATGCAGCAGCAGCAGCAGCAACAGCAACAACAGCAGCAACAGCAGAAGTAGCAAGAGGGGCCGTTTGTCTGTCCAGACACCAGAGGGACAGAGAGTAAGAAGTGACGGTGTCTTTGCTGTTACTGCTGCTGCAGTTGCCGTTGCTGTTGCTGCTGCTGCTGCTGCTTATCGTGTTGTTGCTACTGCTGTTGCTGTTGCTGCAGCTGCTGCTGTGTGCTGCTGCTGCTATTGTTATTACCCCTCTATGGCCCTTCCAATCCCTTAACTGCTGTTATCGTACCGTTGTGGTTGCTGCTGCTTCTGTTTGCTGCTGCTTCTGTTTGCTGCTGCTGCTGTTTGCTGCTGCTGCAGGAGGCGCTGGCACTTGCTGTTGCTGAGAGTCTTGCTTTGCTTTGCATGCGCAATCCCCTCTTGGCCTGCCGAGTAGCAGAAGAGTTGCTGCCTCCAGCACCAGCTGCTGCTGCTGCTTCTGCTGCTGCTGCTACCTATGGCGTGCCGCAGCAGGAACCCCTACCGCTGCAGCAGCAACAGATCCGCATTGTGTCTCTTCCCCACGACGGGTCTCTTTCCCTCTCCTTGCTGCCTCTTCTCTCCTTAAATGTGCTGCAGCAAACAGTGCTGCTGCCTGTGGTGTCTGCTGCTGCTGCTCCTGCAGCAGCTGCAGCTCAGTCGCTGCAGCAACATTTCCGAATCGACGCAGGTCATGTCGAGTCTGTGCAACAGGAAGGGCAGAACAACAGCAACAACAACAGCAGCAGCAGCAACAGCACGACCTCCAACAAAGGCGGTGGCTGCAGCAGCAGCAGCAGTGGCGTGCTACTCGTGCTGCTAGATCTTGAATCTGCACAGCTGTCTAGACACCTCAAGAGCTGTTTTCTACCCGGTCTGCAGGGACCTCGCTGCCACGTGCTGCTGCAGCAGCAGCAACAGCGGCAGCAGACTGATGGTTGTGTGTTCTGGGGAGTGACTCCAGCCGCAGCAGCGCAGCAGCAGCAGCAGCAGCAGCAAGGAACCACTGATGCGCTGCAGCAGCACTTCCAATGGATCGGCACATATCGCTCGGCGCTGCTTCTGATGCTGCAGCAGCTGCTGCAGCTGCACGGGATTGCTTGGCCTGCTGCTGCTGGGGGTCGATCTACACCTAAACCAGCAGCACCAGCAGCAGCTGCTGTAGCAGCAGCAGCATCTGCTGCAGCTGCTGCGATTACACACCCCTCGCAGATGCCTATCAACATTGTGTACAAGGCAGCTGTTTGTGCTGCTATCACGGGGCTGCAGCACGCTGCTGCTGCTGCTGCGCTGCATGCACTAGCTTCTGCTGCTGCTGCTGCTGCCTCCCAGAGATGGCTTAGTGCACTTGCTTGTGCTGTCGACGCGGAGGCCGCTGTCGTTGCTGCTGCTCCTGCAGAAGCAACTCTAGCAGCAGCAGCAGCACCAGCAGCAGCATCAGGCACTGGTGACACAGCAGCAGATGAAGAGACAGTTGCTGCTCTTGGTGCTGGAGTGCGAAAAGCCTTCTGCTGCTGGAGAGAGTCGCTGCAGCAGCTGCACCAGTGCCGCAGAAGCAGGCGCATGCAGCTGCCGCGCAGCAGCAGCAGCCCGCCTCCCCTACCGCCTCTTGCTGCATTCGTTGAGGTTAGCTGCTGCACCTTCTGCTGCTGTTGCTTCGCTTGTTGCTGTTGCTGATCCTGTTCCATTTCCTTTTTCAAAGCGTCAGTGCTCCTTACAGCTGCATTTGGTCTGCTGCTGCTGCTGCTGCTGCTGCTGCTGTTGCTGCTGCAGGGCCGCATGAAGATTGCTTCCCTTTTGCACTCCTTCGCTGCCTTTTGCCTCGAGGCACTCCGCCGCTGTGGCTACACCAACACCAGCAGCAACAGCAGCAGCAACAGCAGCAGCAACAGCAGCACTAACAGCAGCAGCTGCTGCCAAGATGAAGGGCTAAAGCGGGCAGTGGGAGATCGGCCTGAGTGTCTGCCAAGCCCAAACAACGATCCAGCTCCTGCTGCTGTTGCTGCTGCTGCTGCTGCTGCTGCTGCTCCTATAGCTGCTGGTGCTGCTGCTGCTGCCGTCACTGACACTGAGTTTGCTGGCCTTTGTGTGGATCTTGAGAGCATTAGACAGGCAGCGACGGAGGCTCTACAATTGTACGCTGCTGCTGCCGTTGCTGCTGTTGCTGCTGGTGTTGCTGTTGTTGCTGCTGCTACATCATTGTTCCTCCTGTTGCCGACAGGTATGTAGCATATCATGATCCACCTACAACAAGACTTGCTGCTGCTTCTGCTGCTGCTGTTGTTCGTGTTTGCTGCAGCTTCCAGAGGCAGCTACAGCTGATGGGCAACTGCTGCCAGACGACAAAACGGCTGCTGCTGCTGCAGTGCTGCTGCTGCCGCACGGCAATTCTCTTGGCATCTTTTTGTTTGCTGCGTCTCATTCTCTCCAAGCAGCAGCAGCTGCATGCGCTACAGCAGCAGCTGCGTGCGCTGCAGAAGCCCGTAAAGGGAGACCCGTCAAGCAGCAGCAGTGACAGCAGCAGCAAGAGCAGCACCACAAGCAACAGCGTCAATGTCTTGCTGCTACAGCAAGGCATCAACGAGCTGCAAGAATCAGCAGAAGACCTGCAGCAGCAGCTACAGGGTTACTGCAGCAGCAATGCAGCTGCTGTTGACTTAAGGGGCATTTGGCTCTGTGCATGTGCTGCCTCGCCTGCTGCAGCAAAGCAGCAGCTTCTTGCTGCACTTTGCTCCAGCAGCAGCAGCAGCGACCGGGATACAAAAACTGCAGAGCACTCCAAGAGCAAAAACAGCACAATCAGCAGCAGCAGCAGCAACAGCTCCTCCGGAGGCGCAGCAGCAGCAGCCGCAGCAACAGGGTCAGTAAGGCCGTTCTTTTTTTATGAGCAGCTGCTGCCGTTGTTGACGTGGGAGGAACCACCGAGGAAAACAGCAGCAGCAGCAGCAGCAGCAGCAGCACCAGCAGGGGATCCAGTTGTTGAAGGCGCAGCAACAGGCAGACTGCCTGCATGCCTGCTTCGATGGTTGCTGCTTCTGCTGCAGCAGCTCATTTGCTGCAGCTGGCCTCTGCCTCCTCGTCTCTTTTCTGCTGCTCCTCTTCCTTGGGTTGCTGCACAGGCAGTCGTTGAAGGAGATGTATGCAACTTGCAACTGCTGCTGCTGTTGCTGCTGCTGTTCCTGCTGCTGATGCTGTTGTTTCTGCTGCTGTTATAGTTGCTGCCGCTGTTGTAGGCTGGCTGCTGCTGCAGTAGTGGTTGAATGCTGCAGCAATCACTTCGCAACAAGAGAGAAACTGCTGCTGCTGCTGCTGCTGTGTCCTTGTTTTGCTGCTTAGGGTGCTGCTGCTGCTGGCCGTCTTACGGGGATGATGCCTGCTGTGTCAGTGCATGCAGAATTGCGTGGGGCCCCGGTAAGGAGATACTTTATTAAGTCTGCTGCTGCTGCCTGCTGCTGCTCTGCTGTCTCTGTCTCTACTGTGCACGTGACCTACCGCAACAGTGACAGCAGCAGCAACAAAACAACAACAGCAGCAGCAGCAGCAACTTATGTATTTGCTGCTCGTTTGCTGCCGCAGGCGGAGACACTACAAGCGTGGCGTTGGCTAGAAATTAAATACTTATTTATTTGCAGCAATTCAGGGACACATCTAACTAACAACGATCCAAGTACGACCTTGTTGCTGCTACTGCTGCTGCTACTGCTGCTCTTATTGCTGCTGCTGTTGCTGCAGGCTTGGGTGTTGCGCTGCAGCAAGAATCCCCTTCCTAACGCTGCTGCTGCTGCTGGTGAGTTTGTGTCTGTATCCTCCTGCGTTTGCTGCTGCTGTGTCTGCAGGGCGGACGGAGCTGCGGCGGGTGTTGGTGCCGGTGCCGCAGCCCTTTGTATCCCCCACCGACAGCAGCAGCAGCAGCAACAGCAGCAGCAGGTCAATGAGGAGCAATGCATTGGGGGGTAGTGGGCAATGGAGTGGGCAGCAGGATGCAGCGGGTCGTTGGCAGGAGTCTCCTGTGGTTCGTCACCGTTGCTGCTGCAGTTGCTGCAGTTGCTGCAGTGCTGCTGCTGCAGGCAGCAGCATGCAGTGTCTTGCTGTAGAGACACGGCCCTTAGATAGGGCCTATAGGCCTATAGGGGAGACAACCCTTACCTCTGTCCTTGCAGGACAACCAGACCTACAGGCATTAGACCTTTAATATCCTTAGCTAGCTAGCTAGCTAGCTAGCTAGTTATTTGACGGCTACCTGTCCACGTACCCAATGCCTCAGCTACCTGGCTACCTAGCTAGCTAGCTAGCTAGCCTTCCAGCAAGCTATGGAGGTACCAAATACCCCAGCTAGCTAGCTAGCTAGCTAGCCATCCAGCTAGCTGTCCAAATAGACTCTGCCCCAGCTAGCTAGCTAGCTAGCCAGTTCCTTAGGCACTTAACTCGCTACTAAGCTAGACAAGAAGCTAGCTAGCTAGCTAGCTGACTATAGCTGCGTTATCCTATCTAATGGGGTCCCTGGCTAACACGACCCCCAGCTAGCTGCTGCAGTACCCCTCCTGCTGCTGCTGCTGCTGCTGGCTAGCTGACAACAAATATCTTAGAGACTGCAATTGCATTGTCTCTGCTAAAGAAAGACACCGGCCCCACAAGATAGCAGCAGCAGCAGCAGTACCTACTGCTGCTGCTGCTGCTGCTGCTCTTGCTGCTGTCGCGGGCCTAATTCGCCCACGGTAGTGTGGCCTTAAGTTGAAGGCAACAACAGCAGCAATGTGCTGCTGCTGCTGCTGCTGCGGCTGCTGCTGTAAGTGCAACTGCCAGGTGCTGTACAACTATGGGATCTTTGTGCTGCTGCTAGTGTTGTTGTTGTTGTTGCTGCTGCTGCCGTTGCTGCTGCTGCAGACGCCATGAGTTATGGTGCTGCTTGTGCTGCAGCAGCACCTCTTGCTGCTGTTTTAACAACTCGGAGTAATGCTTCTGTAGCAGCAGCTGCTGCTGCAGCATATCCCTGTAGCTGCGGTGGTGCTCAGCAACAACAGCCTGCGCTTCTCCATCCTGCTGCTGCTGCTGCCTTCTTGCAGGGAGAAGGTTGAGGGCATTGTATGCTGCAGCAGCCATTGCAGGCCTTAGAGGGATTGCTGCTGCTGCTACTGGAGACATGCAGCAAACAGGCACATGCTGCTGCTGCGGCAGCTGTGGAGTCCACACTAATGCTGCTGCTGCCTGCTGCTGCTGCTGCTGTTGTTGCTGCTGCTGGTCCTGAAGAGGGAAGGGGCAAACAGCAACTGGTAACTTCTGAGGCACAAGCACGGCTGTGGGCTGCAGCAGCAACAGCTGCTGCTGCTGCTGCTGCTGCTGCTGCTGCCCCTGTGGAGGGCAGCTGGCGAGCCGCTGCGGCACCCCGGGCATGTGCAAGAGCTGTTGCTGCTGCTTCGCAGCAGCAACAGCAGCAGGTGTAATTGCTGCAGTTGGGGTTTCCCCCCTTGACTCAACTAAGCCGGCCGGCATCTGCTGCCGCTGCTGCCGCTGCTGCTGCTGCTGCTGCTGCTGCTGTGCGGCTGCACACAAGGAGCCGCGGGGTGTCTGGACATTTGTAGACAAGTCTGTGGAGACAGATGGATCTTCTTGCTGCTGCTCTATCTTGGGCAGCAGCAACGCAGGCGGGTAGTTGATTTTCTGCTGCTGCTGCTGCTGCTGCTGCTGTAGCGATCCTCGCCGCAGCAAGGGCAGCGTCAGCCTTGTCGGATGCACAGAGCCAAATGCAGCTGTGAATCCTGCTGGGACCGCTGGTTGCTGCTGCTGCTGCTGCTGCCTGTCTTGCTGCTGCTGCTGCTGCTGCTGCTGCTGCTGCTGCTGACTGTCGGGGTAGTAAGGCGAGGGCTTCAGAGGAGCCGAAGGGATTGCATTGTTGCCATCTTCTTCCTGTTGCATGCAGCAACTATTTTTTAATGGGCTGCTGCGGTTGTTGCTGCTGTTGCTGGTGCTGCTGCTGCTGCTGCAGCTACTGTCGTTACATGGAGAGGAAGCAGCAACAGAGCTAAGCTCGTTGCCAGAGAGGAGACAAGGAGACACTTGGGGTGTCCCTTTGTCCCCTGGTGGGGTGTATATATAGAACTGCTGTGGGGCCCCACAGCTCTGGGGGCCCCCCAAACGGGGGGGGCCTCCCTCCCCTGTCTGTGATGGGGGGGCCCCTGTATGGGGCCCCCAACTCGATCCAGAGGCAGGAGGGCACAAAGGGTTGTCCCCGCTGTCTGCTGCAGGGGCCCCAAGAGACAAGCTTGATTTAAGTGGAGACACTCCAGAGGAGACACTATCCTTCGGTGGCACTGTTGCTGCTGCTGCTGCTGCTGCTGCTGCTGCTGCTGCTGCTGCTGATGTTTCAGAGCCTGTTGCTGCTGTTCCTGCCGATGCTGCTGCTGTTGATGTATCCAGAGAGCACGCGTCGCTGCATGCAGCAGCAGGAGAGCTAGGGGAGTCGTGGATCGAACAAGCTCTTGCTGCTGCTGCTGCCTTTGCTGCTGCTTTTGCTGCTGCTGTTGCTGCTTCTTCTAAGGTAACAGAGGGAGGCCGAGGCTTCCGCATAGACCTTACTAATGTTGTTCTTGCTGGTGCTGCTGCTGCTGCTGCTCCTGCTGCTGATGGTGTGCTGCCGTCAGGTGTATGTACACCACGGCCTCTCCGTGCAGCGGGCTCTCGGCCGCGCCCAAGGGGCCCCTTTCGAAGACGCTGCTGCTGCT
>NW_013564690.1:0-2500 GCF_000499605.1 Eimeria maxima | reverse complement strand
GCTGCTGCTGCTGCTGCAGCAGCAGCGAGGAAGAGAAGGAGTGTTGGGAGCTGCAGCGTATTTGCTGCCTGCGTAGGAGACAAGGCCTCAATGGATACATAGGCAAATTCTGAAAGGATTCTCCCCTCTGCTGCAGCAGCTGCTGCTGTACTTGCTGCTGCTGCTGCTGCTGCTGCTGCTGCTGCTGCTGCTGCTGCTGCTGCAGTCTTTGAATTTGGTCGGAAAGCTTAGCGGAAGGGCTGCTTCTGTTTATCGGCCTCAGTCGCGCCCTCTCGTCCATTTGCTTCTGCTGCTGCTGCTGCTGTTGCTGCTGCTGTGCTGGGGAGTTGCTGCTGCTAGGAACTTTCGGTGTTTCTCCACATAACGTCTTCGTGGAGACCGAGCTGCTGCTGCTGCTGCTGCTGCTGTTGCTGCAGCAGCTGCTGCTACTTGCAAACGCAGGCACTAGGCGTGCGTGGAAGTCTTGCTGTTGCTGCTGTTGCTGCAGCTTCTGCTGCGGCAGCTGCACATGCTGCGGGTTCTGCAGCAGCAGCTGCTGCTGCTGCTGCTGTGGAGACTCCATCAAGACAATGTAGGAGTCTCTTGTGTCTGCGCATGCAGCAAAAGTGCTGCTAGGCTTCTATGCCTTCTGCTTCTTAAGGTCACCTGCTGCTGCTGGGGAAGAATGAGTTTGCTGCTGCAGTGTTTGCTGCTGCTGCTGCTGCTGCTGTTGTTGCTGTTGTTGCTGCAGCAGCAGAAGAAGTCGCAACTGCTGCTGCTGGTCGTATTGGAAAACTAAAGAAGAGGAGCGTCCTGCACAAGAGCACATGCTGCTGCCGCTGCCGACGCCGACTGCGCTCCCTGCTGCTGCTGCTGCTGCCGCTGGTGCTGCTGCTGCTGCTGCTGCTAGGGGAGATCTATGGCTAAGCCTTCTCCTTTGCACTCAAAGAAGCAGAAATGAAGGGATTTTGTGTTCTGTCTATGGGGATTTGGTTATTGCTGTTGCTGTAGCTGCTGCTGCAGCGGTGCAGCCAGCTGTCGATGCTGCAGCAGCAACAGCAGAAGAGCAGCAGCAGCTCTAAAGGCTCCAATGCTGCTAAGCAGAGGGAGAAAAGAGAAACAATTGATAAGAAGAAAGGAAAAAGAGATAAATACGATTGATAGGGTTAGATCCTTCAAGGAGCAACAGAGACAGCAGATGCATAGGGCGCAGCAGACGCAGCGGCCTCAGCAGCAGCAGCTGCTGCTACAGCAGCAGCAACAGCAACAGCAACAGCAACAGCAACAGCAACAGCTGCTGCTGCTGGTGTTGTTCAAGCAGCGTCTGTTGCTGCTTACCCGCTAAACCTAGAGGTCAGTTAAGTAACAACTTAGGGAATATATAACAAAAAAACTTGTTTTGCTGCAGCAGCAACAGCAGCAACAGCAGCAGCAGCAGCAACTCCAGCAGTTACTGCTGCTGTCTCGGCGACCGCAGCCGCCAGAACATTGAAGAACGCAGAGCAACACTACAACGAAGTCAGTTATCCATTACCTTCCTATTTTTATTCAATTAAGGGAAAAGGCTTATTTAGAAGGGTTTAGGGTTTAGGGTTTAGGGTTTATGGTTTAGGGTTTAGGGTTTAGGGTTTAGGGTTTAGGTTATCCCACCCTGAACGGTTGCTGCTGACCAGCTACGTGCAGTCATCTCGTGCGTCTGAGGCGGTCCAGTGCTTAGGGTTTAGGGTTTAGGGTTTAGGGTTTAGGGTTTAGGTGTCAGCTATCTAGACTTCAAGTCTATGTGGCTACCGATGCCAAGTTGCTACACCTCTATTAGCTGCAGCAGCTGCTGCTGTTGCAGCAGCAGCAGCAGCAGCTGTTGCTGCTGCAGCTGTTGTTGTAGTTGGTCCAACTGCTGCTACTTTGCATGCATACTCCACACACCATGCGCATGCAGAGGAGCAGCAGCATTGGCAGCAGCATTGGCAGCAGCTGCAGCAGCTGCAGCAGCTACACAGCTAAAGGATCAAGTGTAGCAGCAATAAGTAAGGGAGTGGGCACAGCAGCAGCAAGCCACTGCAGCAGCAGCAAGCCACTGCAGCAGCAGCTAGCCACTGCAGCAGCAGCAGCAGCAACTGCAGCAGCAGCTAGCCACTGCAGCAGCAGCAGCAACTGCAGCAGCAGCTAGCCACTGCAGCAGCAGCAGCAACTGCAGCAGCAGGTACTTTCGTACCCTTCGTGCTCTGTTGCTATAGTCTAGCTGCATGGTACTAATTTGCTGCTATAGTTTGTTGCTGCATTTCCTGCGCATGCATGCATGCATGCATGCATGCATGCATGCATGCATGTATATCTCCCTTATATACTTGCTAGTTAGATCAATGTACAGAGGGAAAAGGGACAATAAGTATATATTTATCTGTATATTTTTCTTCTTTTTTATTCCTAGGTAATTAATTATTATTTTGTTTTTTTTTCCTTTTTTTATTTATTTTTCCCTAACAAGAAGCAGATAAAAGAGATATATATATATATATATATA
>NW_013564689.1:0-6050 GCF_000499605.1 Eimeria maxima | reverse complement strand
ATATATATATATATATATATATAAGTATATAGTATTATGCATATATATTGTATATATGCATATATATAGACAAGGCTTCTCCCGTCTGTGCTTCAAGTCAAATACCTCTTGGGTATCTTCTTGACGGCACGTCCTTTGGAGAAGAGAAAACAACGCGGCAGGCATTGGACAACTTAGACGTCGGCAGTATGTGAGGGAAGAGGCGAATAGACCTGTTAGTGTATCCACTCAGAGCACATATGCATGGATGCATGGACTGCATGCATGCATAATCCGAGACAAAGTTGATTTGGTTATAGCAAATTTCTTTGGCGCATTGTTGTCCTCCTTTCTGCATTTGCTTTTGCTGCTTTTTTGGGTTTTTGTTTCTCTTTTGTCGCCGTCAAACCCTTCAGTGACGACTAGTTGTTTTCTGGTGGATTTAGGGTCTTCAACTGCTATTTTGGTATTTTAATGCCTTTTCTTCTTTGTTAATGCGTTTACTTCTCTACTTGACTTACTTAACCTCGTATAGCCAGTCGCATTACCTCTCAGTCAACACCTACAGAAACTTGGTTTTTAGGGATTAGGGTTTAGGGTTTAGGATTTGGCCTTAACGCTCACAGACAGCGCCCATGGTGGCTGCCCTAGGGCTTAGGTAAGATGCAGGGGTTTAGGATTTATGGTTTACTGCTTTCTACTACTGTCCATGATTTGGTGCATTTTTCAGGGGCTCAGTAGTTTTGAGTACTGGAGTGCTTCAGAGCGTTTATGTGATTTACTAGTAGTCGTCGTGTCACTTCTTCCCTTGATATTTAGGGCCTATTGTCTAGGGTTTAGGGTTTACTGTTTAGGGTTTGGCGTTGGCGTTGCATTTCCTCTTGGAAGGCTCCTTCTCTTCTAAGTGGCACATGCACATATTCATAAGTAAGTAAATAAAGGAGTAATCAAACAGACAGACAAAGGGTAGAGTGAAATATCAACCGATGTGTACATGTAAATAACAGCAAAGACAAACCATATACAGTAGAAACACACACACATACAGGGTGTTAGACAATGTATGCTTAAGGCACTGCAGGATTTCCGGGATATATAATATTGGGCACAACATTATTTTTTATAACACCCCAATAATTATAAAATTCGTACTTACACACTTTAATTAAAGGAATATCGATAGAAGATGTACTAAACAAAGACACTCACGTGCACACACCGTTGCCGTTGTATGCAAACCCCTCTTTGGCTTCAGCCCCTGAATGCGTACATCCGCCGCTCTTGGCAATTAGTAGACATCGATCTTTTACTTGTTTATATTTATATTTCCTGAAAAATTAATAATAAATAGCTTCTGTGGTTTCAGTTATATTCGTTAAAATGATCAACGAGCCCTTTCAACAGAAGAGCGGCTGCTGTCACACAGCCAATATACTGCGGCTGTAGAAGCAGGAAGGGTATTCTGGGGGGCGCAGAAGTAATAAAAGGAAATATGAACATGTCGTTAAATATAATCACATTTGTAGAAGTCTAAAAATATTTTTCTCGGTTTAGGAAACGCCGAAAAAAGAAGATTAAAGGGCTTCCAATCAACCATCAGCGTTGTCTTCGGCGATTTTGTCCTTTTTTGAGTTTTTTCTTCCCTCACGTGTCTCTGAATGACTAAGTATTGTTTCTTACCTTAAGTCCCAGCATAGCCTCCCACCACTTCTCACAATGAATAACACGGATTCGGGTGCCCAGACACCCGACGGCTCCCTCCCGGCAGATCCGCATGAAGCCCCCACACATATCTACTCTCCTTCTCCTTCAGAGAGCCCCAGTGCTCAAGACGCTTCTTCCCCCGGCGAATCCTCGGACGCTGTACAAAATTCCGTCTCTTCTGTGGCCGCTGCTATCTACAAAGCAGGTGCAACACACAAACCCTAAACTCTACGAGCACGGAGAGCGGGCGTTAAACTCTCCATAGATTCTGATATAGTAAAAGGAGTAAAACCCGCCCTTTATTCTCCCCCATCAATAGTCTCATCTCCTGTATATCGTTAAACAGCAGATGATAATAGCCGTACAAGTGTCAGGGCTTTGACCTGCAGGCGTATTGTCCTGTGTTAAGAAGTCCAATCCTCCGCGTATGTGGTGCCGCGCCTTTATGGTTGTATTTTGTTTTGTTTGTTGTTTCGTTTCATTAATTTCATGTTTATTTTGTTTTTTTCGTGAATTAAGGGGCGTTTCCTTTTTTTTGTCTCTGAAGGAATGAAGTTTGAGAGACAAGGGCGCCTAGCCCGAGCCATTGGGTTGTACAGACAGGCTATTAAACTTGACCCTGCTCTAGGCATTGGTTTGTTGGGATTTAAAGACGAAGATGAAGAGGAGGAAGAAGAAAGAAACAGAGAAAGACAAAACAGCAACAGCATCCGTGCCTTGGAGGCTGATGGGGATCTCCGTCTTAGCAAACCTGGAAGCACCAACAACCGTGCTAACGATGCAGCTAAACCTGCAAGCAAACCCTGCCGCTGCACGTGCAGCAGCAGCAGCAACAACAGCAATGACAGAAACGACAGCAACAGCAGCAGCAGCGGCGGCTGTGGGAACTGTATGAAGCGTGCTGACGACGGGGATGAAGCAGCCGCAGAGGAGGGCACTGCAGGATCCTTACCAGAGGCAGCAACAGGAGAAGCGGAAGACACTGAAGAAGCAGGAACAGCAGAAGAAGAAAACGAAGAAGAGATGCCTGGTCCAATAATGAGTGTGCCTGAGGCAGTGTTGGAGCGGGTTCTTCTTCTTCTTGATGTTTATGCAGCAGCCAAGTCGGTGTCTTCTCTCTTGTACCGCATCAACCAGCAACCTAGCTAGCCAGCTAACTATCCCCATAACAAGCGAGGAAGTCGTCCAGCGAGTTACCTCAATATAAAGATAGAGTGCTCGTGGTGCATGCATAGATGTTTGCTTATGTGTATGTTTTGTGTCTTGCGCTGCTGTAGGCTGTGTATGACTTGCAAAGCTTTCTATGAGACTTTGTGGAGCTCAGAGGCAATGTGGAGGGAAAAGGCAAAAATCGCCTTTAGCCAGCAAACACCCGACTGCTGCTTGTATGGAGGATCATGGAAACGGTTCGGCCCCTTGCTGCTGCTACTCCCGCTGCTGCTGTGCTGCTTGTGCTGCGGGTTCTGGTGCTTGGGCACTGGTCACTATGCATTTGCAGTCGTGGGCGGTGTTTGTGGTTGTGTATTGATTTAGTCTTTTGCCGTTGTTGTTTGTGCTTTTGTGTGTATGTTCTGTTTTGTTTTTGTTTTCTTTTTGTTTACGTTTTTTTTTTGTTTTTATGTTTTGCTTCTGTTTTTTTAGTGTTTTCTTTGAGGCCCCTCGCCTTCGACTTGACGGAATCTACATAAGCAAATGCGTTTACTTGCGCCGCGTCCGCGACCTAGGCAATATACACCTGGACGACCGCCGCCGCAGAACGCTGCAGCAGCTGCAGCAGCAACTGCAGCAGCAGCTGCAGGAACCCACAGGTGCCCCCATTAGCCAGGAGCTTATCGACAACCTTGCAGAAAACTCGCCCGTCATAGCTGTCACTTACTACCGTTACCTCCGCTTCCTACCCAACAACAAAGTCCTCGTGCTCAGGTCACACGTCACACGCCCTCCTGCTGCTGCTGCTGTTGCTGGTTCTGGATACGGGTTGTCGGCTTTGCTAGCGTGCCAGTGCTGCAGCTTCTCCTCGTTTGCGCGTTGCTGCTGCTGGTGGGGCTGCAGCCGCTGTTGCTGCAGCTGCCAGTGCTGACAAATTCTTGTGTTGCGTGCTATGTTCTTAAGGCCTGGATGCTGCTTGCATAGAAGTTCTTTGGGTTTGCAGCTGACGATCCTCTATTTCTTTTTTTACTTTTCTTTAGTTTTGTTTTTTCAGATCGGCAGCTGAAAAACAACAGGCAGTGACGGCACTGAAGTGCGTACAAGCGCGCCTCGAGGGGAGATCAGTGAGCGTCTACTTGCTATGGTTTAGGGGTTAGGGTTTAGGGTTTAGACGTTCGGTTGGTAGGTTGTATCTACTCCACTTTTGCTAGAGGTTTTAAGGTTTGCAGTTAAGTATGACGATTTGTTGCCGTTTGCTGTACTGCAGAGTGACTACTACAAGGCGGCGCTCGCGCCTACCAGGGCCCCTGCCCTGTTGGGGGCCTCCCTTCCAGAGCAGGTCGTTGTAGGATCTTTCAGCTTCAATGCAACTGCAAATACAGTCACTCTAGAGTACTCAGGAAAGGCTGCTGCTCCTGCTGCTCCCGCTGCTGCTGCACCCTCCGCAGCATCAGCAGATAACTCGAGGACGTCGCAGCCGAGGAGGAGCCAAAGAACGGGAGGGGGGCGAATACGGGGAGCTGCAACTGTCACAGGGGCCTCAGGGCCTCCTGTGGGCCCCCAAAGAAACAGCAGCAACAACAGCAGCTTAGAAGGTGGCAACCGTGCTTCAGCTGGTGAGCAGCACTCGGGCCTCCTTCCTCCCGCAAGGGGCCCCCCTTCCCCGCTGCACACCGCTGTGCTGCAGCTTGCACACGTCAGAGGAGGACGCTGGAATTCAAAACTCAAGTGGATCAGTAGGCAGGCTCTAAACGCTAAACCCTGTGGGCTTGTGGAGGTTTGCGCCCAGCCCTAAACCCTAAACCCTTGTATTGAATTCGGTATGAGAACCTGTATCGCAAGCCCTTAGATGGGTTGGGGTCCATACCGCTGGGCTGCAGCTTATATGCAACTAGAAAAGCCCTAAACCCTAAACCCCCAAGAAATTTGGTGCTTAGAGCCTAGTCTCTTGACCGGAAGAGACAAGCGCCAAACCCAAAGCCGCAACTGGGAAATTCGAGGCAGCGGATTTATTTCAAAAACCAAACCATCCACTGGTAAAGAGAGCCGTGTAAGGGTTTACGGTTTAGGGTTTGGGATTGAGGATTTGTGCGTAGGTCTCTCGGTCACTTCAAATACCTACCACGGACCCGATGAGTCATTTATCGACGTCGAGAATGAAAACTTCAGGTGATGGGATCCAAAGGCTAACCCCGAACCCCTAGACGCTGAACCCTTGCTCTGAACCCTTAATCGTAAACCCCTAACTTTCAAGTCTTGCCTCAAACTGTGCACTTTTGTCTTTCGCTTTAGGCCGTTCTTTCTTCACAGAGTCATATCTTTTCAAGATTTCTATTAGTACTGCGTGGCGTCTAGGGCGTATAGAGAGAGGAGGGGGGGTTCACGTCATGGTCCTGGTACTTGGTCTCATGATTCTACCGACTCGATTTAAAGCTTTTTATTGCCTCCACATGCGATATCCTTGAGTTATATTCATACATATCGGCCAGCCGAGTGTACTTGCAGCGGAAGTAAAGGGCAGCTGGTGCACCTGTGTAGCATATATACAGTGTAAATACACTTCAATCAACAGACACCGTTAGCATAAATGAAGGGAGCATGCAGAGCCGCGTTGAAGATGTGCGTACTGCATTTGGTGCTTCAGCGACAGCGGAGGACAACTTAAGTCTCAATCGCCCCTTCACAGCAAACCCTAGGCCCCAGCCCCAAGCACTAGCAGCTCTATCCTTACAGCGCAGGCCTTTAGATATTTTTCTTGGCGTTTTTGTCCTTTTATTTTTTTTTTTGTTTTTTCCTTTGGAAATTCTTTTTTGTTGTTTAATGTTAACAAATTCAACGAGACAAAACCGGCAACGGCGCTTATCCCTCTTTTATTAGTTGTCTATTGTATTGCGGCTGCTACTAGCATGCAGACATATTGCTGCTAATATATTGTTCGCAACCATCAAACTACTCTCCGCATATATTCATCATGTATTATTATACGCATTTTACATTGGTGTACTATCGTATTTATTCTTTGTGTGCATGCGCGTTCGGTTCTTTCTTAATGATCGGTAATACAATTACTCAACTGTTTATCGATGTTCTAAATGGGGTCCTGGATGTGGTCCAGAGCGGTAGAGACGAAAAAGCATAAAATTGTGCTACATGCAACTGACGCCGTTCCCCTCTCTCCTGGTGGAAACAATATATATATATATATATATATATTATAT
>NW_013564688.1:0-6047 GCF_000499605.1 Eimeria maxima | reverse complement strand
TATATATATATATATATATATATATATATATAATAATTGTCTTCTTTTCCCTTAAGGAAAGGAGACAGGAAAGGAGACAAAGATATTGTCTCCTTTTTTATTTATTGTCTCCTTTTTTATTGTATCTATATAAGGTAACTTCTTCCCCTATTAAGAGGCTGCATGCATGCACATATGCTACTCAAGGGTTTAGGGTTTAGGGTTTAGGGTTTAGGGTTTAGGGTTTATGTGACTAAAGGTATTTTGTGTTGCAGCAGCTGCTGCAGCAGCTGCTGCAGTTGCTGCTGCAGCTGCTGCTCCCTCCACCCCTCCTGCCCTCCTCCCTTTTCCTTCTAAGGAAAGGGGGGGAGGGGAGGGTTTAGCACCTATATATTATTTATTTATTAAATAAATAAATAAATAAATTATTATATATTTAATTGTTTTTTTATAGACGAGAAAGAGAAGAAAAAAAAGAAAAAAAAAAACTATACGTAAGAGGAAAGGGTAATACAAGTAAGTACTAGTAAGGAGGAGGAGGAGGAGGAGAAGGAACAGGAAGAGGAAGAGGGGATAAAGAAGGGTATATTTATATAAATAAACAAGAAAATAAATAAAAAGAATAAAATAAATAAATAAAATAATATATAATTAGAAATAAATAAAAAGAAAAAAGAAACAAAAAAAGAAAAGAAGGAAGAAAAAACAACAGGGGGGGTTAGTCAGTACTTACCTATTTATGGATAAACCTAAGAAAGAGACTATAATAAATAGACAAATAAATAAAATAAATAAATAAAATAAATAAAATAAATAAAATAAATAAATAAATAGAATATATATATAAATAATAACACAAAAGTTGTATGTGCATGCAGAATTACCCAGTCTTACTTTTTGGGGCTGCATGCGCACATGCCAATGCCGCCCATGCATCTGCTGCTGCAGCAGGAGCAGCAGCATGAGCATCAGTGTATATAGAGGGTATTTGGTGTATTTTCTGTCTTTTTTTTTTAAATAAAATAAATAAATAGATAAATATAATAAAAAATATAAAAAAAAAGGAAAAAAGATGGTGAATATACCTAAGTTACGTAATACATATTGTGGTGGTAGCCGGTGCCGTCGTCATACCCCACATAAGGTTAGTCAATATAAAAAGGGAAAAGATTCTCTTGTTGTACAAGGAAAAAGAAGATATGATGCAAAACAGAAAGGATTTGGTGGACAAACTAAGCCTATATTCAGGAAAAAGGCAAAAACAACAAAAAAGATTGTACTTAAGTTGGTAAGCAACAGGAAGAGCAACAACAACAACAGCAGCAGCAGCAGCAGCAGCAGCAGGGAGAGGGGGAACAGCAGCAGCAAGAGGGGGGGTGGATATGTTTTATTCTTCTTTTTTTATTCATAGGGGAGGGTCTATATGTTTGCTTATTTACATATTTATTCTGCATGCATGCACAAGTTGCCGGTTTGGGGCTTTTTTAGGTGTGGGTAACTTCCTAATGCATGCATTATATGCAGGCAATGCATACAATGTGTGCATGCATCTTCTTTCTCTTCTTTTGTATACAGTGCATGCATGAATGCATGCATGCATGCATGTGTTGTTTATCTGTATCTTTTCCCTGCATATTGGGTATCTGTTTTGCTGATGCTGTACTCATGCTGCTGTTGCTGCTGCTGCTGCTGCTGCTGCTGCTGCTGCTGCAGGAGTGCACAAAGTGCAAGACAAAGAGACTTCTTCCTATTAAGAGATGCAAATCCTTCGAGTTAGGCGCAGAGAAAAAGGCAAAGGGCGGACCTCAATTCTAATTTATATACCATGAAGGGCTAACTTTGCTGCTGCTGCTGCTGCTGCTGCTGCTGCAGCAGCAGCAGCAGTTGGTGCTGCAGTTGGAGGAGCAACAGCAGTTGTAGCAGGAGCACATGCAGTTGCAGCAGAAATACAAGCAGCAGTAGTGGGGCTTTGTTACAGCTTATGCTGCAGCAGGTACCGTTGCTGCTGCTGCTGTTAAATCTGCAGCAGCAGCAGCTGCTGCTGCAGTTGCTGTTGCTGCTGCTGCAGGAATGCAGCAGCAGAATACGTACACCTAATTTGCTCAGCTTCTGCAGTCTTGAGCATAGGAGTACAACAGTTGTAGCAGCAGGACTTCCTGCTGCTGCTGCTGCTGCTGCTGTTGCTGCTGCTGCTGCTGCTGCTGCAGTGGTTAGCGAATGGACCATTGGTTTAAACCGTCAAAGTATGAAGAGTTGCCTTTTATTATTCAGGTGTACGTACACCTCAATAATACCTATATATAAATATAAATATATTTATTTATTTATATAATTAGTTGTATATAATTTATTATTATATAATATATAAATACTTTATTTAGGTTTATTTATTCTTATAAAAAGAAAGAAGAAAAATATAATTGTTTATTAATAAATATTGCTGCTGTTATTGGGGTGTACGTACACCTCAACGAGACACATTTAGATGCACACAAGCAGCAAATAGCAAGGAAGTGTATATATGTATATGTATACGTATATGTATATATATACGTATATGTATATATATACGTATATGTATATATTTATATTTATATTATACTATATAGTATACATAATAATATATTGTATATATATTATATATTATAGTATATAAAAAGAAAGAAGAAATAATTATATAAATAAATAATTTATTATTTAATTATATTTATCTTTATATAAATATAAATAACTAAATATCTTTTATTAATTATTTAATAAATAAATCCCCTTTTTTTTATTAATAATTAATAATAAATACCTTTAGTAAATAATTAAATAAAATAGATAAATAATAAAATAAATAAATAAATAAATAAATAAATAAATAAATAAATAAATTCTTTATATAAACAATAAAATAAATCCCTTTATTTATTTTTGTTTATATAAACAAATATGTACATCTGTCTCCATCTACCCATCTAACTGTAATAAGAGACACTTTGCTGTTGCTGCTCTATTGCTGCTGCTGCTGCTGCTGCTGCTGCTGTTGCTGCTGCTGCTGCTACTGCAGCGTATGTCTACCAGCTAGCTAGCTGTTCCTCTTGTCATTCTTTTAGGTATTATTAAGGGTTATTAATATTATAATATAATAATTATAATTAATTATAAATAAATATTTATTTTTTATTTTTTTTTTATTTCTTGTGTATACACCTGAGGTGTACGTACACCGCAGAATCGACAGGAAGAGACACTCGAGGGTATAAAAAGGAGAAAAAAAAAGAAAAGTGTCTCTTAATAGGAGACGCATGCGTTCCTCTCCTTCTTCTTAATAAAAAGGTCTTAATAAGGAGGGTTTAGTGCCCTTTTCCCCTTTTTTTTATTATTTAGGGGCCCCTAGGGGCCCCCTGTACCCTGGGGGGCCCCCCCTTCCGTACAGCTTGCAGGTACTGCTCGGGTGTACCCACTAGAGGTGTAGCTAGCAGCAAGGAAGAAGAGCAGCAAATAATATTTATTTATTATTATTATTATTATTTATATTTATTTATTTATTTATTTATATTTATTTATATTTATTTATTAATAAAGGTATTATAAAGTATAAAAGGAGAGAAACAACCGAAGTCGGCTGCGCTGCGTGTTGCTGCTGCTACTGCTGCTGTTGCTGCTGCTGCTGCTGTTGCTGCTGCTGCAGATTCGCAGCAGTGTAACAACGAAGACAGCAGCAACTGCAGCAGCAGCAACAACAACATAAATTATCCTTCTTCTCCTCTGTACTTGTCTGGCTGTCTGCGTAGCAGCAGCAGCAGCAGCAGCAGTAGCAGCAGCAGCAACAGCAGCATCAGCAGCAACAACAGCAGCAACAGCAACAACAACAGCAGCAGCAACAGCAGCAGCAGCTGCTGCTGCTTAATCTATAGACACAATGAGGGGAGGAGGATGTCCCCGTAGTCTAGGGGACCATTCAATGCTGCTGCTGCTGCAGCGCAGCAACGAGGAGCTTCTTGCTGCTGCTGTCTCCTCTAGTGTCTCCGAGTGTCTCCTTTTGCTGCCACAAGAAAGTCAACTAAAAGGCTACCATCTTGATCAGGTCTAAACCCTAAACCCTAAACCCTAAACCCTAAACCCTAGGTGTATATGTGTTAATGTTGTTAGTTATCTCTTTTTGCTGCTGCATGCATGATTATTAATATAATAATGTGTCTCCTTTTATGTGTCTCTCTTTTCTTGTCTCTCCTTACTGTCTCCTTTTTTTGTCTCCTTATTTATTTATTTATTTATTTATTTATTTATTTATCAATTAATAACTTATTTATTTATTTATTTATACATTTATATACATTATTTATTTTATTTATATTTATTTATTTATTTATTATTTTTTAGTTTATTTATTTATTTATTTATTTATTTATTTATTTATTTATTTATTTATTTATTTATTTATTTATTTATTAGGCCTTCTTAGAGACCCATATACTAAAAGGGACACCTTATGGAGATAAATTTGTTAATTTAAGGGGACAAGAGATAGAGAGGGAGGGACAAGAATTTATTACTTCCTTAGGGTTTAGGGCAAAAAGTATATATATAAATAAATAAATAAATAAATAAATAAATAAATTAATTAATTAATTCATAGCTTTATTATTACTATCCTTTTCTTACTGTCTCCTCCTAGTCATTTGCCTACTGAGAGGGCAAAAAGGACCCTAGGGGCCCCCAAAGATTATGGGGGCCCCCAAGGGGCCCCATTTGGCTCCTAACTATTCCTGTAGAGGGAACCCCATCTGCATTATACCCTATTATGTGTCTGTGCATGCAGTAACTGTCTCTATACTACAAGAGGAACAAATGTTTGCTGCTGGGGGCCCCTTTACCTGTCTCCTTATATCTATGCCCTTGCTCCCTCTACCAGCAGGGAGACAAACAGAAGGAGGGGGCCCCTCAAAGGGCCCCCATGGTTCAAGTCGTACAGGGCACAGTGGGAAGGAAATACCTCAGGGGGCACCCGGGGCCCAGGGGGCCCCGGGGGGGGCCCCTTCCTCTCCACAGGACCTACCCTTTGTCTCTGCTACAGAGACACAGCAACGAGTAGAGAGATGGTGGAGACAGGGGCCCCAGGGGGCCCTCGCGGAGAGACTCGTGCATGCAGAGATAGCTAGGTTTAAGGGTACCTATGTGCTGGTAAGATAAGAAGGAAAAAGGAGACAATAGAATTATTAGTGCATGCATAAATGATGAGGTGTATAGACACTCCAGACAACCTTCATAATTTGTTGCATGCAAACGGTGTATCTATGCATGCATCTCTCTCTCCCTCTCTCTTTGTATGCCTCTGTATATATATTTACACGTATGTATACGTATTTATTTATTTATTTATTTATTTATTTATGTTTATTAGGTACCTGGCCTAGAGGACTCAATAGCGCAGCGCATGCGCCGTTTAGTGGCAACTTGCTGCCGTCATTTAGCAGCAAACATAGCAGACACCAAGGAAGCAGCAATGCTTATGGAGAGGTAAGCATAGAGCAACAGCAGCAGCAGCAACAACACAAGTCAGCAGCAGCAGCAGCAGCAGCAGCAGCAGCAGCAACACGAGATAATTTGAGTGTATAGAGGCATTGTAGTGGCTTTCCCTTGCTAGCGAAGATATGAGCGTGGTCGTTTCGGTGCTGCTGCTGCTGCTGTTGCTGCTGCTGCTGCTGTTGCTGCTGCTGCTGCAGATATGTGTGGCTGGAGGTGCATGACCGTTTATGGCCCTTCTTTCTTGAGATAGGGGAGGCAAAGCAAGCAGAAGTAGAGGTAATAAATAAATAAGTAAATAATAATAAATAAAAATATATTTTATTAGGTGTATATACACCCCAATTATATTTCTTATATGTACCTTTTTTGGGGGGCTGCATGCATGCTTGCATGCAGAGGGGCCTCGAGGTCTTCCGCGCCTCCCGTCTCTCCTGTCTTAAGAGTCTTGGCCTCCGCAACGAGCTGCAGGGAACACAGACAGGGGAGGCAGCCAAGGAGCTAGCCAAGGTAAGCTAGCGGTATATATATATATATATATATTATATATATAT
>NW_013564687.1:0-6304 GCF_000499605.1 Eimeria maxima | reverse complement strand
GTAGAATTCCCGTTTCAGTTGTTGTGTTGTAGGCTTGGATGGGTATTGGTAGGTTGAGGCCGTTGGTGGCTTTGGTAGCTTTGGTTTAGGCATTCCCACTGCAGGATACTTTCGACGCATTGTTTGGTGGAGGTAGGAGCTGCGCGCGGAAAGCAGCTAAAATATTTGTTGGTAGGTTGCCGCCTTGCGTTGTGGAGATTTGAGCTTCACCGTTGGCTTATCTGCCATGTACACCAGCCGCCTCCAGGTTGTGATTAATATAATATATTATATAGGTCGCATCCACATGCATGAAGGTGGGGACAATTGCGTGCAGTTCCACTGCGAACACAGAGGACAGATTGAGACAAAACTCCCAGCTCCTAACTACCAGCTGCTAAACGTGCGAGAGTTGCAAGTTGAATAGTGGGCCAACAGCGGTCGCCTGTATGCTGTTGTGGAAATATTATAATGCATGCGCCACGGAGCTTATTCCATCTCAGTATGGTTCCGCCACTAACTCCGTCTTGCCCAGGAAAGGGCAACTGGGTAGTCGAGTTGCAGCTTGCCTCCATGCGTAGTTGAGCGCCAGGGTAGGACTGAGGTATCAGGTATCTCTACATCCATGGTTGTCATAGATGCATCGAGTTCCTTGGCCTATTGTCAACGTACGCGGCCCATAGTGGGACTACATGACAGAAGGCCAAGTCGACAATGCTCGGGAAGAGTTCACCAGCTATGCCAGGGTTGCTTGTGCGGCTCCTCTGGGGGAGAAGGCGGACCGCAACACCGTAAAGTACTCGAGATCGCTGTGTTTGCCCACGCTACACCAAGGGTGCCGGCACTGGTATCGTGCGAAATATTGAGTTTCTAATTATGATTTCAAGTGGACAACGCCAATACTTTTGTCGTCAACATATGTAACGCCGGCGTTCTGTGTGTGGGCGTTAGCCCTACTGTTGCATTGCAGTGCATTACAATCGAACCACGTTTCGTAGCTAGTAAGCGTCTTAATACCAGGCGTAATATCAAGGAGACGTGAAGTGCAATGCGCCTGCATTTGGGGAAGCTATGATCTATGCAATTGTATCTAGGCAGCATGCGGAGACAATATGTATCGGAGCACCGATATGAAATGTGTTGCCGTTTGCAACTGATTGAGGCGCTTCGGATGCCATATGGCGCATTTTGTGCTGTGCCTCAGTTTTTCGTAAAACTTATTTTTCAGGTATGCATCGGATGCGCTAGGTGCCCGCAGTCACTCATGTCGAGCCACTTGAATTGAACTATATCATCTGGTTGCACTCATGGAAGAGCATCACCTCACACTCGAAAATTGTTCTAAGACGGCTCGACTTTCTTTTTGGTATATCCGTAAGGACTCCATCTGGAATTTTCTGCACGGCGGCTGTGCTTTCCGCTTTTTTATTGTCGTGGTATCCAGCGTCTTCAGTAAGCGACGACCCAAATCGGAAGACTGCGTGGCAGTTGCTTTCTGTGTTCAGGACGTGCGATGCTTCACCAGAGGCATGGGTCGGAGGGAATGTAGGAAGTCCTGAGTTTGTGTTGGTCACTGTACGTTTTTCTAGTTTGCCGTAGCTCGGCGTGGCATGGCGTGGTAGGATAGAACAGGCTTGAATGAGATTACTGAATTTGGGACGTACACGTGGCTATAAAATGCAATTGGCAGGACGTAGGCGTTTTAAAGGTGGTGCCACTGTTTCGCCTTGCTGGCATGAAAACGTAGAGTATTCCTGCCAAGGCCTTTTGTGTGTGTCTGTGATTCCAGCTGGATATTCCGCGGCCTCAGTCAATTGCACAGTAAAGTGTTGATTAGTTCTGCCCTTGGCGAGTGTGCAAAATGAGGTGTTCGCTATAAGTGTACCAACACCGTGTACTAAACAACCAGTTGGTTAGTCGCTCCCCTAAACAGAAGTATTTACGCTGCTGACGACCTCCCAATAATAGAGGTTCACTCTGAAAACACAGAACTCCCCAAATCTATCCAAACAACGCTAGTCACCGATTGCCGGGAAATACCTAGGAAAGCGCTGGACTGCAGAATGTGAGCTGCCGCTTCCATGAGACTGCCCGAAAATAATTACTTGAGGTAACTCTCATATTTAGGGTGGTTGTAAATATGTCTCTTTGAAAATGCTCAGCGAGTACGCTTTCGCTGGACCATCTCATGCCACCTGTTTGCGACTAGAGCACCGACGGGACTTGCCCGTCCCTCCGTTTGGGTATAAACAGTGTGGGTGTGTTTCATTTGGAGTTTTCGTTAGTTACCGTTGGGCTTTGTAGCTTATATAAGTTGCTTGTGGTATGCGATGTGCGCGGAGCAAGGAGTGATGTGTAGGATTTGCTGGACGTGTTGAAACGTGCATGTCTATTCTGCGTTTCCGTTGGCCTGTAAAGTCCTAATGGATGTCTAGATAGATGGAATACCGTCGCCCTTCAGGGATGTGATGAAACAAAGCAAGTTTGCTCTGGTGTCCCTCACATGGGAGCAGCAAGTGCGTAACACAACTGAGATAAGAGTGCATCGTGGGATAGGCAGCGAATGCGCTCTGGCTCACATACCGCAGCCCCTACTTTATTTTTCATAGTTTTTCCTTCTGGCTGATACCTAACGCGATAGGTAACGCTGAATGTTCAGCAAAAACGTGTTTCCCATCAATCAACTTGTCTCTTCGAGAAAACATTCCTATTTAAGCACGGTCACTATACACCTGGCGCCATTTCTGTCTTCGCAAAGCATGCAAATCACACACAACACAAGGAAAACGTTTCCTCGCACTGCCAGCTGGTGAGTCATGTGGAATCCAGGAAGCGCATATCAGGCAAGATGATATGCATTCGATAGATGTTTGTTGTGAGACACAGCATTTGCTCTAGTGCGGTGCCAGGGTTCTCTGTTGCTAAGGATTGTTGACGTTCGCTGGCGCCGTGAATACCATTCTCTTCATTTCCATGGGTGTGACGGCAGCGCTAGGTGAACAGCTGGGAAGTAGTGGTTTGATGACGTCTGTACAAGGAAATTCCCATAGTCGTCGTTTGTGTTGTTGCGCGTCCTGCGCTCGTGAAGGGAAAGGAAGGTGTAGCTATCTATCGTGTCACTTTATCCATGGCGTTGGCTTTTAGTAACGTTGTGAAGCTGGCGAATGTTTAGCTTGCGGCCAGCAGACGGAACAGAAGAAGAGCCCCCTATAGTCAATTCGCTAGAGTGTCCATGATATGAAACAGCATCCAAAAACTAGTTGGTGAGCCTACTGTGAATTAGATTTTTATTACAGTTATACGTTTGCATGTCGGACGTAGCAATGGTAGGCGCGCTGGCACAGTGTTTGCCAAATGTATTGCAGAACAAGCTTCTTATAGGAAATATGCGGGTTTCTGTTGGACGGTTTCTATGGACCTGTGTGGATATGGGCGCCACAGGATGCTGCTCATTACTGTAAGGACGTGCGTCTTGGGTGTCGCATGTCTGCGAGTGATGCATTCGTTGTGCAGATGCTATCAGATGGCTTAGTGAATGTTATGAGACCTGATGATTCTTTTGAACGATCCTGTGGACCGTTTACGCACCATCCAAACAACGGACATATTAGCCTCAGAGCGTTTTACTTTCAACTCCTCGCTCAGTGCAAACACCAGTTTAGCAACATCGCGGTTGGGCATCCCGAGAAGTAGTTGGCTGGAGAGCTCCAGTATTGGGCCTGATCCTTCGAGACGTACTGCAGGGGCTGCAATCGATATGTTGTTTTCCCGACGTGCACTAGCATGTGAGGTTTGTAGTGAAAAATGCACTACGTTCAGTGTGAATGGAACGTTCACCAGCCGCATTGCTGGAACTATGGTTCAACTTCGCGTCCAGCGACCCGCAGCTTCTTCCATTGTATATTCATTGAACACTTGTTTTCCCCGAACATCCAGTGTCTAGTCGGATGGTTGCGATAAAGATTTCAGACATACAAGGACCAGCCTCCATACAAGAGCAAAGGATAAAAACTCCGTTGATCCAGGGCAGATATCGAGGATACGAAACACTAAGACCGTATAGGGTCACAGGCGAGTTGGAGATATTACTTTCAACTATCAGCTCGTAAGGCCGCTTCACAAAGTGAATAACATAGACAGTCGTAACGCCTAACGTCTTCTTGCATCTACAAAACTGAGTTCCGACATGTTATGACCAGTTTGTCTTTCCCATTAGTATAACTCCACAAGACCGTTGTGGTGTACTGTAGTGCCCGGTTAATACTTGCCGGTGTTTCCCTTGCCTGGGAAATTTTTCTCACGTATGAGATGATGTCCAACTGTCTACTGCAGGCGATATCCAATCGCTTGCGGTTGTTTGCATTCACTGTTTGGATACGCTGATCCCCAAAAGAGGGCCTATGCCGGTGCATTGGTGTGCATCTGTCCACGCTTACCCAAGATTGCTAGAGCCTTCGCTAGGCGGAACAGCTCCCCTTTTTTCCAGTGGGAGTTTGAAGTTATAACTCGCCGAGACTATTGAAAACTCAAGTTGGTGCGTCGTGTGGAAATGGGTTGGAATCCATCTCCTCACAGGCTCATATTTTTACAATTTTAGATGCTTTAGTTTCTGGGCGTAAGGAGAAAGTGTATGACAAACGTGGGTGCCGCCCAAACGTGCGTTTCTCTTGCGCATTCTGTTCTTATACAATCGCGACTCGTCATATCCGTAATATGCAGAAAGTAAGTAACCTGATAGGTGACTGAGGAGGACGTCCTTCGACAGAGCCACTGGTAGCCATCCGCATTTGTGTCCGTGCCGTTTAAGCTGCACCAAAATATTTACAGGCAACAGCTGTACCTTCGTATTGACGCCTAGTGCCACAACACGCCGCTCATTATCGTCCATATTCATATTTGCACACTAGAGAGCAGGCAAACGCCTGCGCGCACTTCAGGCCTACTTCGGCGCAAGTCTACGGGCGCGGCTGTAGTGGTGTTCGAGTGCTAATGGGAGATAGTGGGCCTTTCGTGGAGTATGCATGAATGCATCCGATATATAGTCTTTACGGGAAAGCAGAATGTGAGACGTGCACGCTGGGCATCACCTTCAAATATAATGGAGGTCTCTTGACGAAATCTGAGATTGGGACTACTAGGTGATGCTCGAGATTGTTACGAATGGTTATGAATGGTTACGAGCTATTATTATCCGATTTACCTTGCCGGTGTTCCTGTTACGACCACTTGCTTTGCTCGCTTTTTCCAGTACCATAAATCCACTGGACAAATCTATATTAGATGGGTACGATATGGCTCTTACGCAGCATGCTTGTTATAGCTCAAGCCCAAGAGGCAGTCGAACTGCAGTGAGTTATGCTCGGCATAATCACGTGAGAGAACTTTCCAGTTTCTCACTGTGGGAGCCGCAAAACGCAACAGCGAAGTCTCAAGGATTCTTGACCATTACCAGTGGGTGCGCTAAACATCAATCAAGATATGATCCTACCGATGTTACATCTAGTGCTACCGCGAGGGCTACTTCTAGTTGAGAGCAGAAACATCGGATTCTGGCGAACAGACATAATGTGCCCGACAGAGCTCCCCTTCCGTGCAAGAGTGATACCGAACCAACGCGAGCTCCGTCCAGAGTGCTGGATGATCGTCTGCAACGTTATGATAACAATTCTTTACGGTTGGCCTGGACGCTTCAATGGTTTGGTATGTGGCTACTGCAACGTATGAGGCTTGGTGTGGGAGTATCCCAACGCAGTTGTGCCAATTGTGGCATACAGAACCAACGTCAGTTATTTGAATACAACCGGAAACCTAGTGGAGGCGTCAAAATAGTTGCAAAGTTTAATGTCTTGCAACGCATGCGTTTGATATCTGCGGAAGGCCTCCCACCCCGCATCGGTTGTTGGGTAGAGACGCCAAGCTGTTTCAATGCCCGTACGTAATACTTGAAGCACATGCGTTGCACAAACCACACGATTGCATTTCAGCGTATCGACCAGAACATGAACCTTTCCTCGTTTCCAAGACCACACATACAGGGAGAGAAAGTATGCCGTGCACTTGCCTCTTTTGGCGTGCAACCTGTACTCCACAGCTTGTGTTTAAATCACTACGCGGACCTATCTGCTCCTTCCGCGGAATTTGATAGTTATGGGCCTGCGACGTGGGCCCTGTTAGGCACGGTTTTACTCTGTATGCCAAATGGACTCCGAACTGCAGCGCATTAGAAAATGCTCCACGAGGCGCCTCTGGTCCCAACATAATTAATAACATTGATTAGAATAGGTCGGTATTTTAATACTGATAGGTAGTGTTTGCGCGGATGACA
>NW_013564686.1:0-5923 GCF_000499605.1 Eimeria maxima | reverse complement strand
ATATATATATATATAAGAAAAGAAAAACAGCAACAAAATAAGTTTGATGTTTGCAGCAAGAAAATATTTGTTGTGTCTTTGTTTGCTGCTAAGCAATAAAAAAAGGAACACCTGCTGCAGCAGCAGCAGCAGCAGCAGTTGCTGCTGCTGTTGCTGTTGCTGTTGCTGTTGCTGCTGCTGTTGGGGGGTGCATGTTGCCGCTGCTAACAGGAATTCAAAGGCAACTAACCGCTTCTCCTCAGCAGCAGCAGCAGCAGCAGCAAGTGCTGCTGCAGCAGCAGCAGCAGCAGCAAAAGCAGCAAAAGCAGCAAAAAGCTCCTGCCTGTAGGCAGAAGAGAGGTTTCCTGTTAGCTGCCAATACAGCAGCAAAATAAAGAGTAAATAAATAGAGGTAATTGTTTATTTATATATAAAAGTATATTTATTTATATAATTATTTATTTATTTATTTATTTAATAATAATTACCTCCCCATACACCCCAATTATAATACAAAAAAAATTCCTGCATCTTTCTTGTATAAATATAAATATATATTTATATTTATTTATATAAATATATATAAATATATATTGTGTATATATTTATTTATTGTATATTTATATATATTTATAAATAAATAAATATATATTTATATTATATATTATTGATGCATTTATACAGAAAAATAGAGCATACATATCCCTCCTTGCTGCACCCTTTATATATATTATTTATTTTTTTGTTTTTTTTTTCTTATATTATATATCATATAATAAAGTATATTATTTAGTATAATATATTATTGAATATATTATTATTATTATATATAATATATTATTATATATATTATATATAATATAATATATATTACATAAAAAGACGTTGTATATCATGTAGGTAAAAACACAAAAAAAAACTGTTTAATAGAAAAAAAGACAAAAGGGTCTTTTTTTCTTCCTTTTTTAAGGAAAAAAAAAGAAAAAAAAAGAAATAAAAAAAAAAAAAGGGACAAGAAAATGGATAAAAGAAGGATATAAATAAAGAAATAAATAAAATAAATTAAAATAAATAAATAAATAAATAAATAAATTAATAATGACGCATAAAATCATGAATAAGAGGAGGAGAAGATAAAATATCATAAGAGAAAGGATGCATCATGGTGTACATACACCGTAAATATATACTTGGAGGTAAACCTGTAAATACTGCAGATATATATGCAAATAAACGCCATACTATTGGTACCTAATAACAAACAAAATACAAAATTAATTAATTAATTAATTAATTAATTAATTATATTATTTATTTATCTATTTATCTATCTATTTATTTATTTATTTATATGTGTATAAATAGGATTCGTATAAGTGTAGGCAATAAGAAAGAAGATACACCTGCTGTACAACTATTATATATATATAAGAAAGGAAAATAAATAAATAAATAAATAAATAAATAAATAAGAGTAAATAAGAAATAAATAGATATATATTATTTACCTTGGATAGAATACAGTATAGAAGAAGGGAGGTAAAAAGGAAAGAAATTCTTTCTCCGTATCTATAATTAACAAGAAAATATTTTATACAACAATCTGCAGGTAAATAAGGCTCTATTGCCCTCCAGCCGCTGTATACATACACATAATTAATTAATTATTATATATTATTTATTTTATTTATTTATTTATTTATTTATTTATTTATTTATTTATTTATTTATTTTATTGACTAACTCTAAGGGAGGTAAAGGAAGAAGATTTAATATAAATGCCATTAATTGAAGAAATATAAAACTGCAAAAAAAAAAGAAAAAAAAAATAAATAAATAAATAAATATAAATAATAAATATAAATAAAAGGGAATAAATAAAAGAATAAGGGAATAAATAAATAAATAAATAAATAAAAAGGAATAATTGTATATATTAGGGTGTATATAGGGAGATATATCTATAATAAGTGTCTCCTTACCATACAAGACCAAGGAGACAAAAGGAGACTCTTTTGTTTTCTTCCTCATTAAATAATAAATATGTTTGTACACAAATACTTGTTAGTAATGCCAATACCATATGACAAAGGGGACCCGCTGCAGCAGCAGCAGCAGCAGCAGCAGAAGCAGCAGTAGAAGCAGCAGATGGAGCAGCAGATGGAGCAGCAGAAGCAGCGAGCATGCAATACACAACACATCGATTTCTTATTGGTTAGCTAGCTAGATGAGTATAAATATAGCTAGCTAGCTAGCTAGCTAGCTAGCTAGCCAGGAATAAAAGGCAATAAAAAAGAATAAAAATAAAAGGGAATAAAAAAGAAGAAAAAAAAAAGAAAAAAAAAAGAAATAAATAAATAATAAGAAGAATAGACTGACCCAAGGCAATGCTCATCCTCCCTGCACGACTGCGAATTGAATTCACCTAAGAAAAAAAAAAAAAAAATAATAAATAAATAAATTAAATAAATAAATTACTTATTATTTATATACATATCTATATATTGTATTTATTTATTTATTTATTTATTTAATTTAATTAATTAATTAATTAATTAATTAATTTAATTAATTAATATATTTTTCTTACATTAAGTTGTACTTTAGCAGAAGGGAAAGAAATTCCTCCAGTAGCAATAAAAAATGCACTAAATAATATGTCACATATATCCATATATTGAAATATATCGCACTGTAGGTAACCCTGTATAAATAAAAAGGGACAAAAAGGAGACAAAAGGAGACAAAAAAATACATAAGGAGATACTTTATTTATTTATATAAAAGGAGACAAAAAAAGAGACAAAAGGAGACATTTTATTTATTTATTTATGCACATATATCCATATATTGAAATATATCGCACTGTAGGTAACCCTAAATAAATAAAAGGAGACAAAAGGGGACAAAAGGAGACAAAAAGGAGACAAAAAAATACATAAGGAGATACTTTATTAATTTATATAAAAGGAGACAAAAAGAGACAAAAAGAGACAAAAGGAGACAAAAGGAGATATTTTATTTATTTATATTATTTATTTATGTTACATATATCCATATATATTGAAATATATTGCACTGTAGGTAACCCTAAATAAATAAAAAAAAAAGGAGACAAAAAGGAGACAAAAGGGGACAAAAGGAGACAAAAAGGAGACAAAAGGGGGCAAAAGGAGACAAAAAGGAGACAAAAAGGAGACAAAAGGAGACAAAAGCAACATTGTCAACTCAATAGATAAATAAATAAAATAAATAAATAAAATAAATAAATAAATAAATAAATAAATAAATAAATAAAATAAATAAATAAATAAATAAACTTACATATTCAGCAACATTATGAACTCAATAAATAAATAAAATAAATAAATAAATAAAACAAATAAATAAATAAAATAAATAAATAAACTTACATATTCAGCAACATGATCAACTCCTAACTTGAATGCGACGATTGAATGAGAAAATTCGTGCAAAGAAATTGCCAATAAACATAAACAAATAACCATTATTGTTATACATACCTGTATATATACACACCAATAAATATATATTTATTTATTTATTTATTTATTAATATTTATTTATTTATTTATTTATTTATTTATTCTTCTTTTTTCCTTATTTTTTTGTTTATTTTTATCTATTATCATTACTTTTATACACACCTCTGTATACACCCCAATAAATATATTTATTTATTTATTTATATTTAATTAATTAATTAATTATATAGATTAATTAATTCATTAATTAGCTGATTAATTAATTAATTAATTAATTAATTAATTAGTATATAACTAATAAATATTAATTATTTAATAGTTATGGTATAATAATACAAAAAGAACAACAATATTAATTAAATAAATAAACAAATAAACAAACAAACAGACAAATAACAGCACCAGCAGCAAATAGCAGCAGCAGCAAACAGCAGCAGCAGCAAACAGCAGTAACAGCAGCAGGAAGAAGCAGCAGCAACAAGCAGCAGCAGCACTATGCTCAATATATAATATATACAATAAATAATATATAGTAAATATTATATATTATTATATAATAAATAGTACATAAATAATAAATAATAAATAATAAATAATAAATAATAAATAATAAATAATAAATAATAAATAATAAATAATAAATAAATAAAATAAATAAAATAAATAGGGTATAATCATACAGGAGAAAGTAGTATATGAGCAGCAACAGCAGCAGCAGCAGCAGCAAGAATTAATAGCCAAAAGAAGGGAGAAAAGCCAAAGAAAGGAGGGAACCAAAGAAAACTAATTCTTCTATTTAATGGCCTTTCTATAGAGGAAGGAGGAAAGCCCCAAATAGGAGCTCTGCATGCAGCAGCAAAATTAGCAGCAGCAGCAGCAATCCATCGGAAACAGCAGCAATTGCTGCTGCTGCAGATACAGCAGCAGCAACCACGCTGGTGCTGACGCTGATTACGACGAGGTAATAAAGATCTTCCTGCTGCTCCTCCTATTCCTTCTCCTCTCTCTGCTGCGTCTGCTGCTTCTGCTGCTGCTGCTGCTGCTGATTCCCCTTCTGCTGCAGCAAGAGGAAGGATTAATCCTTGCTGCTGCGCGCTTGATCCACTCCCCCTACTAGGCCATACTAACCTAAATAAAAAGGGAAAAAGAATTAAATTAATTATATATTCAAGAAGAAACAGATAAAAGGAATATAAATATATAACTATATATATTAATATACACATATTTATCTAATATTTATTTATTAGCTGCATATACACCGCAGAGTGGATATATACAATGGGTGGATACACATTTATACGTCTAAGGACAGATAAAAAGGAATAAAACAAGACAAAAATACTTGTATTTGTATTTATTTATATTTATTTAATTAATTAATCCGTTTTTAATCAAAAAAAAACAAAAAAAATAAGACGAAGACCTACTCTCCTGCTGCCGTTACCCTCGGCCCCGTGCCGTGGTGTAGCTGCGGAGGAATCATGGCGAAAAAGGGAGTAAAAACGTCTTTTTTGTGCTTAAATTAATGCAAAAAGAATAAATAAAGTCAATTAATATTTAGTTTTTATCCTTTTTATACTTTTTACCGCAAAAAATGACACAAAACAAGCCGTGACACACCCCCTGACTAGACGATGGGTACACAAATAACCATAACTGGGGTGTACATGCAGGTATATATATTATATATATTTATACACACAACTTTGTTGCAGTTATTGCTGTTAATAAATAAATAAGTTAATTAATTAATTTATTAATTTCTTCTTTTTTATTCTTTTATTCCTTCTTATCCATTATTACATGCGTTTTTAACCCCTCAGCTGTCTCGACACGCAAACAGCCCCACTGCCTTCCTGCAAGTCCAGTAGCAGCAGCAGCAGCAGCAGCAGCAGCAGCAGCAGCACAAAGAGCAGCAACAGCAGCAGCAGATATTGATGTTTTATTCTTCTTTTCTCAATAAAAAAGAATAAATAATTAGTAATAAAATAAATGTTATATATAAATATACATATGCATATACACAGAGTTGCATACACACATACACACTAAATATATGTATATACATATATGTATATATATACATGTATATATATACATATATGTATACATATACGTATATATACGTATATATGTATATATATGTACATATATTTATATATATAAATATATTATATACTATATAGTATACAGGTATATTTATATTTATTTATTTATATTTATTTTCTTATATCCTCATTGAATAAGCTACAAGAAATCAACAGCAAAAGTACTAAAAAATAAATTAGATAAATTAATTAATTAAAATAAATTAAATAAAATAAAATATATAAATAAAATAAATAAAATAAATAAATAAATAAAATAAAATAAATAAAATAAATAAATTAAATAAAATGAATGTTTTTCTTGAATGTTTCTGACGAAGAAAAAAC
>NW_013564685.1:0-6090 GCF_000499605.1 Eimeria maxima | reverse complement strand
TCATTGAACTCGTACACGCTGGATGTGCGTCGCTTCGTGAGCCACAACCGCTGGACATCATCGAACAACTCGGAATTCATTCAGCCTCCATGTTATCGACAGGTTAAGGCCTTCCCCAATAGGCAACACACTATTGGCTATCATGACAGAACACCAACAGAGAGGAGAAAGACTCAATCGGAGAGTCACCCCCAGTGGGTTAAAACACCACCGCAAAACTACATCCACCGCCATCTGGCGCGCAACCGGCATGCGGCATAAAGTGGCAGAGGGAACCTCCCTACGTTCCATCTGTTGCTCCAAGGCTCCATAGGGTTAGACAATGTACAGCAACGTGTACTGCGGGCTGGCGCCTTGCCGCATTTACAAGCTCGCCAACAACCGTTTCAGCAAACCTGTTTTAAAGTGTACTTATGTCCGTCGAAGCCGCCCCTCTGGCAAACGCCCTGCGTGGCATCCCAGACTCACGAGCTGTAGAGCGTAAACAAGAATCCTGTGCGTTAATCATGCTTCAGCTGAAGGGCGGCCACATTTTAATATCATCAGTTTTTCAAATATTGGGAGTCCAAAGGGCAGACGCCACATAAACTGATGGTTAATTTACAAGCATACAGCGGTTGGCACCAAGACCATAGAACACAGCGAGATTGCACTGCTCACGAATATAACAGCGCGATTACCGAAGGCGCCTGAATATCAATGGTTCCAGGAAAGAAATATATTGTGCAGACAAACCGCAGGCAACCTACCATCTGTGCATTACTGATGAGGGTTTCCTTGGGATGGTCTGCAACGAAACATGAACAATGTAGCATTCGGCGTCAATAGCAACGCTGCTAGAGCGCTTGCTGCCCCTGATCAGCATCCACAGCGTTGGGCGGACCCCCTAACAATACTGGGAATCAGGACGTACCAACTGGATACGCTCCCCTTCGCGAGTCAAAAATGCTGGTTCGCGCCAGACGAGTGTGGGGGGGTTCAACCTGTATCCCAAACTGGGACGACAGCATTGGAGGCCTCGTGGGCAGAAAATATTGACAGCCATACCGGCGTTCCCACGCCGGTATGGCTGTCAATATTTTCTGCCCACGGCGGTCCAGTGAAGAGTTTGCCGGCGTGGGCAAACTCTTCACTGGACCGCCGCTCTCAGTTGATGAGCGTAGCATCTCCGCACTATTTGCGCAAGGTTTACCGTGGACGCAAGCTACGTAATATCACGCAGCCGTGGTCGTCCACTTTCATCCCACTTTCAGCAGACAGAATCATACGTTTCAATTCATTTACTATATGTGCCTTACAAGCTTGTGACACACCGTCGGGTGGCAAGTGCTGTCATCATCGTGAAAGATTACTGTGACTTAAGGATGCCACTGACGAAGAAGGCAAGCCTTCGTGGAGGCACTTAATCGTGCCCCACCGGTGGGCTCGTCTGCAGCTTCCGTTTTTAAAAGGGATTGATTGCGAACCACTTACGGCTGAGTAGGAATAGGCGCCCTACGCCCCTTCCAAGCGGCTGCCAAATGCGAACAATACAGCCTACAGTACTTCCAGAAACTCCTAGCCTGATGCATGCTTGATACGCAAACGCACATACTAGTGGGTCCCGGGGCAGTTGTAGCCAATAACGTGCTGCCGACGCTTTTCAGGTCAGCGCGTCAGACTGCAGGGGTCTGCACCTCTTAGGGAGAAGGGCATATTGCAAACGCATCAAATTGCACTCTAACGTCCTCATGCACTGTTTATATAGGCGATTAACCCGTTGGTATTGCGCCTAGCAAGCCCTCCTGCCAATTTACTCAGCATCCCCACATGGGTCGCACCACACAGAGGGTGATATAATAGCTAGTTCACAATAATGGCCTCAGATAACAACAAAGCATCCAGGAGTCGCACTCCCTTTTACATGTCAACAGGGAACAATACGGCGCCTTCAAAATTTCTTCCGAAAGCACTGCTATTTACCCCTGCAATATGCTTTTGGTAGGTAGCATGCCTGGCCTCAAGTAGCTTAAGGAGGGGCATTGCAGTATTAAAAGAATGGCTAAAAATACTGACAAAATTGCCCCGACCGCGCTTACAGCCTGCGTTACTAATGCTTTCTCGCGGCATGAAGACTTTCAACTAACGGCATAGCGTCTCTCTTCAGTTTTGGTCATCTGCTCTGACACCAGTGCGGGATCCAAAACATCCATTCCTGACAAGAGGAAACCATGTTTCCTTTGTTCCGTTAGGCTCACCACCTGATCGAACACAAGATACGTTCCCTATCTGGCGTGTCGTCCGAACGTTATAAGGCAAGAGAATACCTGCGTATCCCAAAACCATTTGTTTCGGAATCCTTTCGTAATGACACAACTTGGCCCACAAGCAACATGATCGGTTTTCACAGCTCACCGTAACACCTGTACGGAGAGGGGTTGCGTCAATACCCGCTATATCGAAAACCGAGCACGAAGAGAACTCACAGAGGAGGGGAACATGCAACGCACAAAAGCTGAAGGCATTTGTGGTTCACTTTATCTTTTCCAAGACCCTATGTATGGGTTAAGCTACTCACGGGCTTGTTCAGCACCCGCCGCACGAACCTGAACAAGCGCAGACACTGCTGCAGCGATTGCTCAACACATTGAACCGCAGCGGCATTATAATCATTAGCAGACCATACTGTGAATCCAACAAGCCAACGCTTGTGCAAGGGAGTCGAGAACCTAGCGAAGTGTCCAATAAAGCTGTAGCCCACAAAACCTGTTGCAAATCCGCCTAGTAAGTCCATATTCTGTGCAAAAGCTACACCTCACATATCCCACATAGAGCAGTGGATAAGCAGCCAACGAATCCCTCATTCTATACAGGGAGGCACTGGCTGGCTTGAAACAGGACAGCAAGGTCTGTCAGAGCACGTGTAGAACTCTTCTCTCAACCCGAGTGTCGGCGATACGTACTCCCTGGAAAATTTTCAGAGGCCTCACTAAACATACATTATCAACGACGAAAGACAGCACAGCAATCCGCTGGAACCGCTGCCACTTGAAAGTGCACACTCACGTTCTGCAGACAACATAGAGCTGTTAGTGCACCTATCAGAGTATATCCACAGCATCTGGAAGGTGGCAATACTAGTACTGCGCGCGGGAAGTGGAGGGGTGGCACTGAAGGTAGCACTATTAAGGCACAAAGCTCTGCTGGGGCAACCACCATCGTCACTCTGATGTCTGCATACTGGTGGTGACTTCTTGAACTGTGGTTGTGCGCCTGCGGCCCACAACCACAGTTCAAGAAGTCACCACCAGTATAACAAAGAAGCGATGTATTTTGGCGAACAACCCACCATCTGCATTGTGAACACTAATCTCTGTTTTCAGAGACATCAAGTGCAGAAATGGGCAATCAAATCATGCACACCCCAGTTGCCGTGGAAATGCCAGTAGGTAGCGCTGAAGTGAACAAAATCGGCGTGGCAGGTATCCACCCTCCTGATATCCTTGGGGTGTTGTCGTGTTGCCTGCAGGGCATACTTTCTGGTGTTTGGATAACCTGGCCGAGTGTGCGCAACATTTCAGCAAGTGCCATACAACATACTTAAGATATCCAAATTCCATAGGCTCCCAGTGCACAATATTAAAACCGCCTACGCCTACCAAATAATACAGGCTGCTCAAGTGTCTAGAAAAGGTTTGTATGTTTAAACAACTTGACCGGTTTGCATCCGGTAGGTGCAGCGCACTTTTAGACCGGGCGGGTTGAATATGTCTTCCACATGCCACTCGCAAAATTGTTAATTTCGACCTACGAGAAACGTCCAATATCGAAAAGCAAAACGTCCATCATTGAGATGCAGCAGTGTCTCACTAATGTGGAGCGATATATGCGGAACCAGTTCCCCACTGTTCACACGTTCAGCGGTGAAGAAGACCTTCCTTATGCGGCATAGCTGCGCATATGTAAAGGTGCCTGAAGCCCTTCAAAGGTGGCGCCACTTTGGTGTTCAGGCGCCGACAAAGATTGAATGCGCATTATTGAAATTTATGATGGGTAAGGTTTGTCAGGACAGGTAGCATTTTACTGCAGGGAGCCTTGGTAGTATGCTTGGTGAGGATGCGCTTACTCCCTGAAATATACGATGCCAGCGCAAGGAGCGAAATAAGAGTAAGACAGCAAATCAAGCTCACGAATGCCCTGGGCCTCAGCCAAAGTCGTCCATATTTTTAACACAGCCATGCATTCCCGAAATCACCAGAATGAATACAAACTGTATAAGGACAGTTTAAGGTGCAAAGATAGGGGTCTCCCTCTACCTACAGCGCCTGCATCCGTCCGGTTCGATCACGGTAAACGTCCTACGTCGAAGGGCGTGTGCGACGAAACCTTGAATGATGCCTTGACTAGATGAGGAAGATATACACAGGCTCGCTGGCTTTTAGCGAGGGCCGAAAGCGATTATAGACATTCTTATAAGGCCCCAGTAGCAGACTGCACTACGGCTGCTCCCACCACACTCAGAAAGGCAATTTAGAGGAAGAAGGCCGAATCTATCCCGCTTCCAGCGAATTGTTCACCAACTAATCGGTTCTATCTCTACCCACAAATGCCAGTCCATTGCCGAAGATGTAACAAGCCGATGATAAACACCGTGGCCACCAGAGTAGTAAGACGTTTGATGAGCGACTAAATGCCGTGGCTGCATTTATAGATGCAAGCTGCGTGCCGCCTGTACAGGCATGACTGCCTGCCGGAAGACTTCTACTTAGTGCACCCTTTTGTTCGCCCCTCCTCTACAGTCTCAACTGTAAACAACAAAGTAGCCAGTAGGTTGATACTCCTTTGCAGATATCCCCTAAAGACGTGCCATGCAGCAGGCGCAGCCATTCCATAACCTGCAATCGCCAACTACTACACGCTCCAACGGCCGCAACAAACATGACGGGACTGCAGAAACCCAAAGATACCATACATATTTCAAAGCACATTACGGTAGAGCTACGCGACGAAAATACTGCTTACCGCGTAGAATCATTTATGTTGAAACATCTCATGGTTTGGATGCACGCTGCTCCTACTGCACCATAATTGGCTTCCGGCGCTGCTATCTTTAGGCTAGTAGGTTGTGCAAAGAACAAAACGCGCACTCTCAGCTGCGTCCAATACGTGTAGACGCCTGATGTGTGTCCAGACGGAACCCAACACCAGGAGGAACCTTGAACATACCATAGCATATATATTAGAACCCACGGAAGCCGCACTTCCGCACTACCCTGGAACGAAAAACTGGATGCAGTCAAACACCCATTCACACGCATAAAGGTGCCGACCACCTTCCTGGAGTACCATAATCACAGGACACGAGAGCTGTATGGCGATGTGCAGGGTTCTTTGACACCTTCAACGTGCCTGCACCTATGGTGCACGCGTTCCGAAGACGCCTGAGAGCGCATGGTTGTGCGGTTCCGAACGTGGGTCATGGGTGCCCGAAAATGTAAAGAACTGCTTACAGCCTGAAATGGGCAGTGTTTGTGTATGCACGGAAGCGACACTTTTTCGGGACGGCCACACGCCACGCTACGATTCTGTTGGGCACGTTCCACACTGTGGAAGAAAACACAGCTGTGCAGAGGACGAATGGATCCACCAACGAAAACTTGGATTCTGTTGAACGAAATGCCTTGATGTATTGCATTGGATTGCATTCATGCTTCCTCTTATACTTCTACCCGGATCCGGATCATACGCCGCTTGCGTTCAGGCTCACCAACTGGCCGGTTTAGAAAGCGTTCAAACCATCGCTGCTGTGTTTTCGGCCGAAAAGGAAAACGTGTCTGCAGCGTGTGCGTGAATCAAAGGTTCTTGGGCATCGCCGTACATCTACCGCGTCTACCACCTGAGCCAGGCCTGCAGAATAAGAGTCGCGCAGAGTCCATTTGCCTTCTATGCAGTGCTAAATATATGCCACTGTGGACGGAGGCAAACGGGCGATCGGCAACTATTGCTTTCCTTCAGATAAAAGCCAGCTGGCGGTTGCCTGACAGATGCAGAGCCTTTCGCGTTCACCGATTTCAACTCCTCAACAACCTATCCTTAAGCCACCATGTTAAA
>NW_013564684.1:0-6312 GCF_000499605.1 Eimeria maxima | reverse complement strand
GGCTTGGCGCTATTTCCACTCCAAGGGTCACGATACATTTCAAGTCGTTCAATGTCTTCAGAGCAGTCGACTCCCCTGTGTCCCGTTCCACCCCTCCCTTCTGTCCACCTCTCGCTCTCGCCGCCTTCTTCTGATTTGTTCCGTCCCCCACTTCCACGCAGCCTTCCAGCCACTGGTCCTCCAAATATGACGTCGAGAGGGACCTTTTACTCATACGGCCAAACAGCCTCGGCAACAGAGCCTTCCGTGCACATTGCAACACAACAAAGGCCACTGCGGAACACGCAATTGTCACCACACCTGCGGTAAGGACCAGCATCTGATATCTTTGCCACCGCTTCTGCCGCCTTCTAATTATCGACGATTCAAGAACTCCCACAGACTGCTCTTCAGCCAAATTAACGGCGGGGAAGGGGTGGAGACGCACAGTCCCGTCCGTAGGCATAGTAGTCGACAGTGCAGCTCTTTCATTAAAAGGCACATTGGCCACATCCGAGTCTCTGGTTACTCCTTCTGCTGTTGTTGCTGCTGCCGCCAGCAGCGTTATACATCCTAGCAAGCGGTGTAACCGGATTGCCTCCCTGTAAATCCTGTTGCGGTGGCCGGCGCCCATTGGAAGCCGCGTTCTCCAGGCTGTTCGTGCTTCTGCGTATTGGCGTTATATGGGCTTTTGCTTAGTGTCGGCATGCAAAGGTGTGCTACCCCAAACCAAACAACTGCTCACGGCCAACCGCTATCAAAGATGTGCACACCGCTAGAGGCATGAACAAACCCCTATCCTTCAGATTCTCCAACCACACTAAGGTGTCCAGACTTGCTATAAATAAATAACGGAGTCACATGGATTACCTCCAAACAGTTGCAACTTCCGTTTTTCTCCAGTCCCTGACGCTGCCACCCACTGGCAGTACCGGACCACTTGAGACAAAAGGCCCTTTCTGCCTTGCTTTGCAGACACAGGAATTAGACCAAATTCCCTCTCAACTTAAGAAAAGGTCTAAGGTCTGTAGGCGCAGGGAAGATGGCAGTGTAAGCAAGCCTTAGTACAAGTGAAAAATCGAGGACCAGGGGCTCGTCTGGCACTTAACTGGAAGATGGACAGGCACTAAGTTGCGAACCTCAAACCTCCCTGTAAAATGCAGATAAAAATATCTAGCAAATATACCTTTGCAAGACGGGGAAAACCATGCCGCGAACTCCCACTGCGAATGCTGGAAAACAACAGATGACCGACCAAAAATGGAGGGAACAAGCTGTGGTATGAGTACATTTACAAGCTAAAAAGCGTGCATTCATAAATGTTCTAGTTCTGAGCGTGTATCCCAACACAGACCACTCGTTGCATGCCACTGCAGACTCGACCTGCAGCATGTTCCGCGACAGGTTTGATGACGAGGGACTGGCAGAATTTGTGTGCTGAAATCCTGCAGCAATTTAAAGCCGTAATTTTACGTGTAATAAGCTTGATATGGGAAGTTCTTGTGTTGGCAAGGTGAAATGGACACTTCTGTTCGGATGAGGCACTTCGCAGCTAAAGACCCAAACAGATTTATGCTTCCACTGGCACATCCCAGCTCCAACCAGGCAATCGGGAGCACAAACCTGAAACCTTTGGTATTCACCCAATTATTCGTTGGTTCCTACTGTGGTGTGACTGCCGTTGAATATATCAGGAGCCTCGCGATGTACCTGCACGGGAGCTTCGGGCTACTTGGAACGCGAGCTTCGCGCTATTGGAAGAGTGCGCTGAGATCAACTGTGTAGTCTCGTCTTGAGGGCGGAAATTACCTCCACCTACACAAAGCCACCAAATACTTTGTTTTATGTACAATGACTCGACGAAATTGATCAGTTCCTAAACTTACACCGCTCAGGAACTGTTCCCGTCGGTATTTAACTGACTCCATAATGAACGCAGACTTACTAGGACAACGAGTAATATGTATTATTGGCAGAACTCAGATTCTAAATATCAACTGCAGAATCAGAAACGAGAAGTAGAAAACCAATGAGGCGAGACCCTCCTGACTGTACCAAATTCAGAGTTTGCTTGCTGGCAACGCAGCCATCGAAGACTCAGTAGACCAGGTAGTGTTATTTCGTCTTATTTGGTTGCTATTTTGGTTACACTCATTTCACCACATAGCTAGGGATTTCGCATTGTAGTTACAACGCCAACTGTCTTCCACGAGTTACGACTAGTGAACCCTTCCTGGTGTCGGGATGCAGTATACTTCAGCGCTCTTACAGAACTTGTAGCCTTCGTAAGATTTTTGGAGCGTTGCGCTTGCAATGAGGCAAGTGAAATCTACTGAACATGCTTCACATGACCCACTACACTACGTGATTTCACATCTAGATGTTGAGCCATGCGCGCGGGTGAGGTAAGTGCACAGATGTTTGCAAATACACTGATCCCTGGGTGCATACTCGCACGTGGACGACTGTATAAGCGGAGGATCGTATCCAGAAACACTTGGGATATTGTGCAGAAGTACATGCGTGCATATTCAGGTGTTTTCGTGTGCCTGTGTATAAGATGCATGCCCCTATGGTTTTTCTACGTGTTCGTGTGTGGCGAAATGTATAAAATTACGCGCCTGTGTTTGCTTCCATGCTAATCTACAACTCTCATATAGGTAGGCAAGCAGATTTGCTCTCGAAAGCAAGTTGTGCACTTGTACGCTTATGCATAATGTGTGTATATATGTACGTGCGTGTGCATTTGTATGGGCAGACTTGTGTGTACATACATTTACACAGGCTTGCACAAGCGTGGGTAAGCGAATACGTATGCGGATGCGTATTCATGTTAGTACGTCTTCATGATCACATGTATGCGCCCCTCTGGTTGTACAAATGTGTGCATGGGTTTGTACATGTTTGTGTATACAAGCGAGAAATAGGTAGGCAATTGTCAATGTGCAAAATGTAATTGTCTATGTGCAAAATGTAATATCTGCGCTCAGTTGCTTGTAAACGCCTCTATGTGTAATGTATCCGTAGATAAACGCACTAACAGCCCAATTTATTATTTTCCAAGCCTCATATGCCGCATGCGCAGGCAGAAAGCGGCATTCGGCTGTATTCTCTGCTGCCCTGTTTAGTGGTCGAAGGGTTGTTCGTGCCAGTGAGACGCCCACACCTCTGAAAAGTCTACTAGCAACAGCAACTGAATTAGGGTTACCTGGGAGGTTTGCAAGGCAGCAGAGGGGGAGGAACAACGGAATATTCGCAGAGGAGGTAGAATATTTGATTTTCACATGAATAAATTGTGCCCAGCGTTTGCGTTGCAAAGAAATTCTTCTGAGAGTTGACGCTCCTCTTACTTGGCTGCCTTCTGGAAAGAAGACAGCAAAACTGGAAAATCAGCGGCGTTGACGACTGATATAGGTCTGCAGCTGTTCTCCTTGGGGCCAGTTTTCAGGCCTGCACGGTAGCCACAAGTGAGCATTTGCAACTCGCTCAAAGCAGACAGACAAAATGCTAGCTGCTACAGAATGAATGATGGTGCCGGGTTATAAATGCCCGTAGAATGTAGCAGACGACAACCGATGATACCCATCCTCAACATCAAGCGAATTGGACAGAAAGAACAGACAGGAGCGCACAACCATCACCAGCACAAAAAAGGGGACAAGCACGGCTAGGACAGATGCATGCAGCACAGATTAGTACGCACTGGAGTGAACAGACCTCAAGCTAAACGATTGCTCCGCCCGCTGCGAAGCGTAGGACGGGATGCATAGGCAGCTGTGTCTGTTCATATCAAAGGGAGCACCTGCACGGCAGCCGGAATGTCAGTGCTACATTACAAGTCCGCAGTCTTTTAGGGCGCGGACGCCAGTCTACTCTACAACACATTCAGAAAGAATAGCTATTCGGGGCATTTCGTCTTCGCTTACACCCAACGCGCCTTCTATAGGGACGATATGTAGAATGATAGAGGTCTTCTGCTCAAGTGTTGCCAAGAACGCACACACAATTGGATGGAAGTTTCTTTTACAGGTGACGTTTACAACTCGGGAGAGCTTCAAACCCCTCCAGACCAGATGTTGCGAAAGGCTAGTGCAGTACAGCTGAAGGGTGGCAGCCCTTGGAACGCATGTGAGCCATGCGGATGAACACGCACAACTGGCGTCCACACTTGTACGTTCCATCATTACCTACTGCTGTCTATCCTGTCTTCCACAAAGACTCCATGAAGCACCGTCACGGGTCTCCGGTGACACCTCACAGGCTGCCCGTGTTCTTTGGCTCCCTGCAGCTATTGCTGTATTGCGTCCACGTACTACAACGACCTACGACCTGTCATCAGTAGGAGAAGGTCAATTAGAAGCAGGAACTTATGGCCACCCTTGATCCCTGTGTGGTCCTTGTCCAGATCCCGTAGGCGAATCTGAATCAGACAGCGCTGATGAAAGTGCTTCTGCAACTAGAGGACCGAGGGGGTCGAGGTCCACTAGATTATGCGTAGATGGCAAATGTGCGTCTCCTTGATCGCCTCCAGCTGTAGGTGGCCAAAATGCTCTAGGAGGTTCAAAGCGCCAACTAGGTATAGATCGCCGACCTCCAGAGACTAGTGTAGAAGGTTCAGGGCCGTGTCGTGGAACGTCTGAAGGGGGACTATGAAGGATGGGTCTGGAAAAACGAAGCGACGGTCCTTCAGTGGGTTGAGGAAGTCTCGAGGGGTCAGCGGAAGGTCTAGGCGATGGGAATTGGGGCGTTGGAAGAGGATTCCGAGGCGTAGGGCTTCCAGTTGAAGACGCTGTTAGTGGGAACATCGTTCTGATATATCCACTGGGGCTCAGAGTAACCACGCGTATTGGGCCCGGCAAGGGAAGGGGGCAAGGGAAAGATGCTAACGAATCCAATGCTTGCCATGGGGGCACAAAGGCAAGGGGTGGTGGAGCGTACCACCAAACATAACTGGCATCAGAAGAGACAGGGTGTATATGATGCTGCATACCCGCTTGATGGCGATACCGTATCGTTGTGTGCAGGGGCGCATTTGCTCGGAGAATAGAATTTGCTGTAGAACAGTCCAACATGGACCGCTCTTGGGCCATTGCAGCTTGCTGCAATTCGTACCCACTTGGAGTGGAGTGGGGAGGGGATTGCTCCCAACGCTCTGCTTGGGCAATGGGAATGTTTTGTTGCGAGTCTGCAGGAGACGACTGAGTTGGGTCGAGCAATGGCAGGTTCACCAACGTGTTACTTGTAGTCAGCAGGGGTCCTTGGCGGGGGACAGGAAGGGGGGGTGGATGATGCAAGGCGTGTGCCTGTGCATCAGTTGTCACAGCCGCTGGTTGATCAACAGCAGGTTGGGGGGTGGGTCTAGAATCATCATTGTTGTCAGAAATGTGGCTGGTCGACGGATGCTGTTGCTCGTGGAGTGTTTGATTGTCCTTTTGTTGCTGCTGATCCCCATACACGTGTCCTTGATGTTCGACCGGCTGATGTTTCCTAGCCGTTTGGATGCTGCGGGCAAGCGCCTGCGTTAGCGGTTCGTATCGTGCCTGATATTTTGCGATCTCCTCTTCTGCAGGGAGGCGACGAAAAAATGGCCTTCGTACGCGATGTTGTTCGGCAATTGCAAACAAACAGAGCTGCGCTTGTATTGATGCAACCCAGCCACCCGCATTTGCATCCATCTTGAGTCTTGCCTTGCCCAGATGTCGAGTCAGGGAGACAAGATTGAGAGCCCGTTCCGCCACCTCTTCGGGTATCGAAACAGAGCTTTGTATCCAGGATTGCAGTTGTTGTAGAGCCTCTTTACACTGTTCAATTCGATACGATGAGATGGTAGCTTCCAAAGCTAGCGCCTTAGAGTTGGACTTCTTTTGGGGAGTTCTAAATTCTTCCAAGAGCTGCAGTATCTCTCGTCCTTGACCTAACGTCTGATAGCTCTGGCCAACAGCTTCTAGTTGTGCCAAAGCCCGTCGTCCTTCCTGCAAAATGAAATTCAGTGTCCGCTGCCGCTCCAATTCTACTTGTGGTGTTGAATGAACACCATACAAAACCAACTCCTGCGTACAGATAGTCAACAACAAGACAACAAGAACGGCCATTTTCTCAGAGGGAAGGCTTGGCGCTATTTCCACTCCAAGGGTCACGATACATTTCAAGTCGTTCAATGTCTTCAGAGCAGTCGACTCCCCTGTGTCCCGTTCCACCCCTCCCTTCTGTCCACCTCTCGCTCTCGCCGCCTTCTTCTGATTTGTTCCGTCCCCCACTTCCACGCAGCCTTCCAGCCACTGGTCCTCCAAATATGACGTCGAGAGGGACCTTTTACTCATACGGCCATTGTCG
>NW_013564683.1:0-6075 GCF_000499605.1 Eimeria maxima | reverse complement strand
TATATATATATATATATATATATATATATATATGGGTGAGTGTGGGTGTGGGTGTGCACTGTTTGTTTATATGAGGGACTAGTGCGGCGGACTACTGTTGCCTTTGCTGGAGGCAACAGGGTCTCTTCTCTGAGCCTTGCCTTTTTGTTGCTTTGCATTTTCTTTTAACAACGAGTTGACTCATTCATCCTCCTGCCATTCACATTTTAAACAACCTACTTCTCGACGCAAACTTTTTACCGTGCCATCCCGAACAGATCACTCCACAACATGTGATTGACCCATATATATTGTAAAAATGATATACTCAGGCCTTCCCAAGGTTATTTACTTAATTATACACTCACCTATAAGGCAGGCAGGGATTTAGATTTGCTTGCATGCGTGTATACTATAGAGTATACGCGTATGTATTTACCTATGCATTAAAGTACATATGTATATTTGTAGTTGTATGTATATGTATGCGTGTTAATACACGTGTAAGCTGGCAGAGTGTACAAGTTACATTACTCAGATGCGGGCCTGGGGTTGCAAATTGCCCGCAGAGGCATCAGGGTGGTCTGCAGGAGAGGCAGCAGCAGGAAATGTTGCACTTGCACAATCATTGAGTTGTCTGCTGTTGATGTATTGCTGAAGTTGCAGCATATGTACCGGACAGCTCCTACTCGTGTATTAAAAGCCATCGTTCCCACTGCCGGTATTAATTCCCCTCCCTCAGCTCGCAGGTCCCCCAACGAACAGAAGCCTGCTCACACAGAGCCGCTCATTCTTTCTCAGATTCCGTATTTTTCAATAATAGAACGATATATTTTGTATTCGCTCAGTTTTCTCTGCTTTCTGCCGAGGTGATTTGGTCGCGAGCGCCTGGCCAGCGTTACCAACGGCAGCAGCATCCATAGATGTCCTATTGAAACAAGCATTCAGGAACACCTTTTAAAGAAGTAGATAATGATAAATAATAGGCTAAATTGGGTTATTTGGGCGGCGGTGAGAGATGAGGAAGAAGGAGCAGCCCAAGGAGTGGTTCCCCTCGCTTTGTCGGAAGTGGTTGCAGGGAGCGAGGCTCTGCGGATTGTTGCGTTTACAAGGTCTTATTCCCATCCCATTTGTATTAAATATTTGAGTTAAAGCACACTAATGTAAGTCATGTCAATTATATAAACAAAACGGGTAAAGTTTAAACAGACTGCTCTGCTGTTCCCTTTGGAAGCGCCGCCCCATGAGGCCTCGAGGGTCACCTTTTCTCGCCACTTATTCGGGCTATTGTTTGGAGTCTTGTTTTCCAGCTTATGTCCACAAGGTTGAAGTCTGATTATTATCTTTTATTAAAAGTGTTGCTGTACTCAAGAAGGCAACAGGTCAGGACCAAGGGAGAGAGTTGGAAGCCCGGAAGCCGCGGTGCGGCTGTTGCTGCAGCACATCTGGAGAGAGCTGAGTAAATATGGGGCAGTCGCAAGATGTATCAGGTGTCTTTTAGAGGGTTTGTCTGTCGGACATGTTGTATGCAGGGCCTCTTTAGACCCGCCCAGATGGGAATGTTCTTATAAGCCTTTCTTCCCCTTCTGGCTGCTTGCTGTTATCGCAGCGCATTTTTTCTTCTTAACGCTGCTCAGAACAGTCCACAGAGTGCCCAGGAAAAAGCCCAGAGAAGTGCCAATACTGCCTGTCCTCAGCTTGAGTAGAAGGCTGCCGGCTAATGCAGGCAAAGCCCCCGACGCCCCCGGTGTCCTTTCCCAGATCTGCGGTGGAAGCAGAGCAAAGCCCCAGCCGCCTCCGCAGGTTAGGGAGAGAGTGAGACGGCTTTGATGCAGCTAGGCACATAGCTACTGCAGCTTGCGTCCAAACCCAGCAAAGCACAATGAGCAGACCCATGCTGCCCCCCAACACGGGGAAGGAAGCTTTTGAGTTCGGACCGATCCTGGGCACCGGTAAGCAACCCAGCTGCAAGCAAACCGCTATCCTAGAGTCTCGTACTCCTAAGGCAAGGCTTCATGGAAAGTGTAATGCCCGTAGTTATGACCCGTTAGAGAGAAAGTAGCAGATTGTGCTCCAGATTGAAACTAGACACTGTTCCCCTTGCGCCAAGGACAGGCAGGCCTCCAGCTAACTACTTACGATACAAACAGACAAAGAAGAAAGAAGAAGATGATGCCAGTTTCTCTGAACAGAAAGCTGATGGTGTAATGGGTAACGCACGTCATGGAACCCTCAAAGCTTCAGTGAAAGCAGCGACAGCAACCCATAAGCCCCCAGTTATTGGTTTTTACAGACGCCCTAGCACCACTCTCAATCGACGTGCCAAGCACACTCATGATGTTCATACACGAAGTGGCTGGGAGGATGGAAACGCTGGTTTTACCAGAGTTACTTTAACTTGAGAGATGCACTGAGAGCTTCAGGTTTAGGGATTCTGTTCAGCCTCTTTTACGAAGTGTACCCACCTGTCTGCGTTGCTAGATCAGTCTTTTCCTGAAGCTAGGCCTCTTTTTCGATGTTGCTTTAGCAGTGATAAACTGCAGAGCTTCAGAGGTGTAGCCCTTCCCTCCCTTTTGCCATGCATCAGTTGCTGTATCACGTCGCTCCATTTGTTTAACCCTTCTACTTAGCTAGAAGAGGCTCCTTCCATAAATGCCGGTTACGCCACATCGCCTCATTTTGGTTGCTGTGGAGCATTCTCTGGTGAAGGCAGAGGAGAAGGACAAATAATCAGATATTGTGCTTAAGTACCGAGAGAAAAACTGCACTTTTCTGTAAGGTAGTGCAAGGTGTGCCCTGTGCACACAGGGTCCTTTGGGCGGGTGAAGTGTGCTAAATATCTCAAATCACGAGGCCTTTCTCTGGAGGACACAACCCAAGTCCCTCCACGAGTGGCAATCAAGATATTAAAAAAAGCCAGCATAATAAAGTTAAAGCATGTTGACCACATCCTTAACGAGAAGGCTATTCTCTTGAGGCTAGATCACCCACTCACGGTGAGTGGAACCTATTCCAGTAGCAGCCTCAAAACACGACTTTAGGACTGCTCCCTTCATTTTCTTGTGCGATTCCTCGTAGTAATTGTTTGAATAATTCAACTGTCGCCAGGTGAACGTATTCGCATGTTTAGTCCCTTACGCTACAGGTCCGCTGCTTCGGAACTTTCCAAGACTCGCGGTATTTGTACCTTGTGATGGAATTTGTACAAGGTAATGAAACTCTACGGGAATTCTGTGCCCTGTGTGGATACGTGTACTACGGTCTGTCCTATATTCGTTTCAGCTCGTGCACACTAGGCAAGGCTCTCTCCAGAGTTGTGAGCCATGTGTTCAAAAGGTGTATGCGATTTTGTAGCCATCCTCCTAAAGGGAATTTCCTTTGAATATGCGTTTTGCTCGTTCTGCACTGGCAGGTGGAGAGTTCTTCACTCACCTGCGAAAGAAAAAACGCTTTGAGAGCGACACAGCCAAATTCTACGCCGCGATGATAGTTGACATATTTGACTATTTGCACGCAGACAACATCATTTACAGGTGACCCTTGGGTCTTCCCAAATACCGTGTTGAGAACTTTTTACAAGCTGTATGATGATGGGAGCAATACGCAACTGTGTTGCATATTTAGCCCACTTTCAGTCTTCCTTCTGCCACACTTTGCCAGAGATTTGAAACCAGAAAACATGCTTCTCGACCGCGACGGCTATGTCAAGCTCACAGATTTTGGCTTCGCCAAAGTCGTGGAGTTCCGCACGGATACTCTTTGTGGCACCCCCGAGTATATCGCGCCAGAAGTGTTACTCAACAAGGGTAAGCTTACTGCGCACTGCAGTTTCCTGATGACCCACGTATAAATTAATATTCACTGTAAATGATAGCACAGTTTAAGGTGCATTTGACGGGAAAATGGGCAAACAGTTCTACCTGCGCTTTTTTGCACTGTTCCTGCAGGCCACGGGAAACCCGTGGACTGGTGGACTTTGGGCATCCTTATTTACGAAATGATTGTCGGCTATCCTCCCTTCCTTGACGACGATCCTTTGGGGATCTACCAAAAGATCCTCAGTGGCAAATATGTCTTCCCCAAGTTTTTTGACAAGTAAGGGGGGAGCAATGCAACACAAATAGACTGTATGCTGTAGTGCTTTTCTGTTCGCCACCAAGGAATATCCAATACTCTATACATGTGACGTACAGTGTCAGTTCTCTTACGCTCTTGAGCAGCGCTTGTTGTTGGGCTGTTGCTTGCACAGGGATGCAAAGCTCCTTGTGCGGAAGCTGCTCCAGGCTGACCTCAGCAAGCGGTGGGGAAACCTTAAGGATGGCGTGCGAGATATTAAAGAATGCAAATGGTTTTCAACTATCTCCTTCGACGATATACGAGCCAAGCGAATCCCTGCAGAATTTAAACCTGTAATCAAAGTGGGTTGCGGCATGCCCTCATATATTTCGGCTAATAACTCAAACACCTTTCTCTTTCCTCGAATATTGCACTTCATCGATTTGTAAACCGAACCTCTTCTTGCCTTTTCACCACTTCAAACACCACACTTACTTGTTCTCCTCCAAATACTATCGATTTGCGAAACACATAATCCGCTGGATTTAGTGAAGTTCTTCGAGAACATACACTGAAAAAAAGGCGAGGAAGACTACCACAGCATAGTTGGCACTGGTTCGTTGCTCGTTAGGTACGCCTTGTTATATAACAGGAAGCACCCTGTGTAGAACTGTTTGCTGTTTGCTCGCTACAGGGTGTAGATGATTTGTCAAACTTCGAGTCGTATCCCGAGGAAAAGGACGATTCGCCAGCTGTTGATCCCAACAAAGACCCCTTCAAGTCATGGTGAAGCCCTGTCGGTTAACTGAACAAGAGCTACCGGAGAACTCAAAGGGGGCAATATAGCAGTGCATCTGGAAAGTAATGGTTCTGGTCGTTTGCCCTTAGCACCCAAAGAAAGGGGGGACAGCTTATTCACTTCTCCTTCAAAAATATGAGAAGCCAGATGACTGTTCCCCCCGTGCATTTGATTCTTTCTTCTATTAAACAGGAGATACTAACTGGTAGTTTGTTGCCACCACATACGAAAGCACAAACTGCACAACTGCCCATAATAATTGATACGCAGATGCAAACCTCAGAAGGGCTAAACGATACCGCAAATATATGGTCTTCCCCTTGTTTTCTAAGCGTTTAGTTTACCAATGAAGTGAAGATGATATCATCGAGTTTTGCCATTATTCGTGTTTGCAACGGTGGCTAGATTTTCCCTGTCACCATGTCATCGCTTAGCAGCAGCGACCGGGTGAAAACAAATAATGTATGCTACAGCATGCGCGTTTGGCCAATAGTATATACAGGCCAACGCAGAATGAACCTGCTGCTCTCGTGGCTGCAGCTATCATAGCTGCTTTAGCAAGCTGCCGCCCCAGTTGGGGCTCATTGGTTTCTAGTCCGTAACATTTAAGAACCTCGGCTATCGGAAGTGCCCCAGATGAGCTATCCTGCAGTCCACACCGTTAGCAGTTTGTGCATTGCTGCTGTGCAGATGTGTCTCACACTGGCCAAAAAGTGAAGGTTCGCTTCTGTCTTCGTGCTTGCTACGAGTACCTTTCGCACCCAACTAATTGCTTGTTGCTAGACAGCAACGGGCTGCGCTGCTCCGGGAATTTGAGCATCTTCGCATGCAGTCCTACAGCATACATTTTGCAGTTGTATATTCTTCGGACTTCAGGGATGAATCCACGTCCCCAACCCAGTACGCCAAGCGGTCCACTGGCATGCAGCGTCGGGGATCATCAAAACTCAATGGCTCAACATCAAGAAATTTTGTCTTTTGGCAGTTAGTTGTCCCACCAACTACGTGCTGGCAAGACTTCTGTTATTCCTGTGAATTGCTCAAGACATTTTATACACCCAAATCAACAGCATTTACGTGCATAGACCCCATGTGCCAGTTATCCATAGGCAACAAGTATGGGGGAAAACTGTACATTAGAACCCTTTGAGCAGCAATCTACAGAAGCACGCATGGGTGTATGTGTGTATGAGCGCGTACAGGGTGTCACACTTATAACGCATATATATATATATATATAT
>NW_013564681.1:0-5817 GCF_000499605.1 Eimeria maxima | reverse complement strand
TTATATATATATATATATTATTATATATAATATATATATAATATATATTATATATAATAGCTGTAGAGGGAGGAGGAGAAGAGGAAAGGATAGCGCAGGCAAAGAGTAGATAGATGCTGCAGCAGCAGAGAGAGATATAGCATTAAATCAAAGCCCGCTGCTGCTGCTGCTGCTGCTGCATACATGCATACATGCATGCATGCAGCAGCAGCAATAGGGGCCCCACCTTAATTGCCTACAGGGTACTCTGATGGTTCCTTGAGGCCCCCCATCCATGACCCTGCCCCTGCCTTCTGTGTTGATATACAAGGGACACAAGAAGGACGCCGTAGTCTTCCTGCTGCTGCTGCTGCTGCTACTGCTGCTGCTGCTGCTGCTGAAGCAGCAGGGGAACGGTAAGAGGGAAGGCTAGAGCCGCAAGATGACGAACTGATGCACAGCAGCAACAGCAGCAAAAACAGCACACATGAGCATTTACTCCCAATCCTAAGAAGCAGCAGCAGCAGCAGCAACAGCAACAGCAGCAGCAACAGCAGCAGCAACAACAGCAACAGCAGCAGCAGCAGCAGCAGCAGCAGCAGCACGGCAAGAGGGGAGGAAGCCGCACCTGCGACTTGTATCTAAAGAAGAAGAGGTAGGAGAAATCATCCCTTCATCAGGCCCATCTGCAGCATCTGCTGCTGCTGCTGCTGCAGCAGCAGCAGCAGGTGTCTGTGGTGCTGTTGCTGCTGCTGGTGCTGCTGCTGTTTCTGAAGGGAGACGACAACAGTCTGCGAGGGAGACCGGGTTTGATGCTGCCTGCTGCTGCCGCTGCTGTTGCTGCTGTTGCTGCTGCTGCTGTTGCTGCTGCTGCAGCTGCCTGGAGCTTTGCGATCCCGGCTGTGAAAATGCTACTGCTGCTGCTGCTGCTGATACTGCACTCTCTGCTGCTGCTGCTGCTGTGTCTGGCAAAGTGCTGCTGCTGCTGCTGCTTCCCTTCCGCCACTCTGAGTGATCCCGCAGCTCCCCCGAACTTATCCGCCTTTGCTGCTGCTGCTGCTGCTGCTGCTGTTGCTGCTGCATGCGTATGGGGCATTTATATGTGGCGGTGTCTATTGGATCCCAAGACACAGAAGAAGTAGGAGCAGTTTCTGGCTCCTTTGTGCTTGCTGCTGCTGCTGCAGCTGGTGTTGCTGCTGGTGTTGCTGCTGCTGCTGCTGGCCACGACTGATGGTGCTGCGGTGTTGTGGGGATATCTGCTGCTGTATTCTGCTGCAGCATACCTAGCTGCTGCAGCAGATGTTGATTCTGCTGCTGCAGTCGCTCATTCTCCCTTAGTACGTCTTTGAATTGCTGCGGCTTCTGCTGCTGCTGCTGCTGCTGTTGCTGCTGCTGCTGCTGCTGTATTGGCGGTTCCTGCAGCTGCATTGGTAGTTGCTGTTGCTGCAAGGGTTGATGCTGCTGCTGCGGTTGCTGTTGCGGTTTCTGCTGTGGCGGTTGCTGCTGCGGTTCTTGCTGCTTGGATTGCTGCTGCTGCTGCTGCAGCAGCAGCTGCTGCTGGTGTTGCTGTTTGTGTGCTGCATCTGTTACATCTGTTATCTGCTGCAGTTGCTGCTGCTGCTGATCATTAGCTAGATGTCCCTGCAGCAGCAGCTGCAGCTTAATATGTAAGAAATCAGATAATATAAGCAGCTGCTCTACTGCCTCTGTGTTGCTGCAGCTGTTATCTGCTGCTGCTGCTGCTGCTGCTTTATGTTTACCTTCGAATGCAGCAACAGTAGCAGCAAGACGGCTGCATAGACACCGTAAATCTGCTGCTAATTGCATGCGCTCCTCCTCTGCTGCCTTAAGGCGCTGCCGTGTCTTTGCAAGACACTCCGATAATATTTTGTTACTTTTTATTACCGATACTAATTCTAGCTGCAGCTCCTGCAGCGCAGCAGATAAGGGCTGGAGGCAGCAGCAGCAGCAGCAGCAGCAGCAGTAACAGCAGCAGCAGCAGTAACAGGAGGAGGCAGAATTATTACAATGTGTATATTCATATATATATACCCCAAAAGGAAGAAGGGCAGCAGCAGCAGACAGAACAGCAGACATAGCAGCAGCAGCAGAAGACACGGCAGCAACAGCAGCAGAAGCTGGGACAGCAGCAGCAGATGCATGCACAGCAGCAGCAGCAGCGAACACTGCAGCAGCGGCAGCAGCAACGACAAGGGGACTGGGTTTCTGATGTGTTCTGCTAAGGGAGTGACTATGCATCTCTCTACACAGTTGCTGTTGCTATTGCTGCAGCAGCTGCAGCAGCTGCAGCAGCAGCTGCTGCTGCTTCAGCTGCTGCTGCTGTTGTTGTTGCTGCTGCTGCACACCTGATTTCCTTGCTTGCATACAGCAGATGCAGAAGAAGGGCCGCCAATAAGTTTATCTGTTCCCTTAAGGGGGGCAGGATCCGGCCTAGGATGGGCCTCCATCTTGCTGCTGCTGCTGTTGCTGCTGCTGCTGCTGCTGCTGCTGCTGTCGCTGCTGCTGCTGCTGCTACTATGTGTGCCCGCCGCTCCCGCTAGCCATCCCTGGCTTACGTACACCGGAAGAAGCGCATGCAGCCCCAAGGCTCTTTGAGTTGAATGGAGTTTAGGGCCCCGGCTGCTGCTGCCGCTGCTGCTGCTTCTGCTGCTGTTGTTGCTGTTGCTGTGGCTGGTAGCTGCTCCTTGAGTTGCGAGGGCTGCTGCTGCTGCTGCTGCTGCTGTTGCTGCTGCTGCTGCTGCAACAAGACGCCGCGCCTCTTATATGAGGCGGTGTATATTTAAAGAGTTAAATAAATAAAAAGAAGGGCAGAGACAAGTCAAGAAACGGCTGTCTGCAGCAGCAGCAGTAGCCGCAGCAGCAGCAGCAGCAACAGCAGCAGCAACGGGCCTGAGGTTGCTGCTGCTGCTGCTGCAACACCTAGAGGTTCTCAGGGCATTCGCATGCAGCACATCTAAGGTGTACGTACACCGCAAAAAGAAGAAAATAAATAATTAAATCGTTTGTCTTGTTGTCTTCAAAAGGCGATCCAAGCAGCAACTGTAGCAGCAGCAGCAGCAGCAACTGCAGCAGCAGCAACAGCAGCAGCAGCAGCAGCAGCAACAGGATTCGGGGCCTCGGCTGCGCAGCCGAGCAGCAGCCAATATAAGAGAGAACATTTTTCTTGTTTTTTTTTTAATTAATTTTATTTTTTATTTATATTTAATTAAATAAAAAAAGGGAATTAAATTTATTTATTAATAAAACAATACATTATTTCCCCTTACTAGCACCGCTCTCCTAGCAGCAGCAGCATCAGCAGCTGCTGCTGCTACTGCTGCTGTTGTTGCTGCAGCGGGAGCAGCCTTCCCTGCAGCAGCAGCAACCCCACACCTGGTGTATACAGATCTATATACACATATATAATTGGTTGCTGCTAACTAAACAGCAGCAGCAGCAACAGCAGCAGCAGCAACAGAAGAGGCAGTAGCATCAGCAGCACTGCCAACAGCATCCCAACCACCACCAACCACCACCAGCAGCAACAGCAACAGCAGCAGCAGCAGCAGCAGCAGCAGCAGCAAGATGAAGCCTGTTAAGGAATTAGTGGCGGACGTCTGTCCGCTCTTTGAAGACATTTGTCAATCTTGTCTAAAAACTTGTGGCAACATCTACAACAGCAGCAGCAGCAGCAGCAGCAGCAGCAGCAGCAGCAGCAGCAGCAGCAGTAGCAGCAGCAGCAGCAGCAGGAGTAGGAGCAGCAGTAGGAGTAAGAGTAGCACATCATTCTGCAGCTCTGAAGATGGCAACAACAGCAGCAGCACCACCACCACGACCACCAGCAGCAGCAGCAGCAGCAGCAGCAGCAGCAGATCAGGTATATTATTCCTTGGATCTGGTGGGTCTGCCTCTATCCCTCAATTAAATCATTTATTATCTTTTGCTAATCCTGCTCATCCTTTCTATAAGATAGCGACAGGGGAGACACCGTTGCTGCTGCAGCAGCAGCAGCAGCGGCAGCGACTGCAGCAGGAAGCTATTGCTTATAGAATGTTCGTCAAACACAAACAGCAGCAGCAACAGCAGCAGCAACAGCAACAGCAGCAGCAGCAGCAACAGCAGCAGCAGCAGGTAAATGGTATAAGTGCGTTGCTTGGATGCAACAGCAGCATCTCTTTCCCTGTCTCCTCCCCGCCAGCAGCAGCAACAGCAGCAGAAGCAGCAGAAGCAGCAGCAAAAGAAGCAGAAAGAGCAGCACGTGCAGAGGAGATAGCTAGGGTATTAGACCCTTTATCTGAATCGTGTGTATCTGCTGCTGCTGCTGCTGCTGCTGCTGCTGCAGTAGAAGGTCGGGATCTAGAGATATTAGCAAGAGATAGTCGTGATTATGGTTGTCTAACTTGTTTGCATGCATTATTATTTCCTAATAAAAAAAATAAAAGAAGAAATATTTGTCTCCTTTTATTTATTAATAAATTAAAAATACTTATTGATTGTGGTAAAACATTAAGGGACTCTTTTCTTATGTTTGCATGCAAGCATCATGTAAGTCATGCTCCTGCTGCTGCTGCTGCTGCTGCAGTTGCTGCTGCTGCTGCAGTTGCTGCTGCTGCTGTTGGTGCTGCTTCTATGGTGATACATTCAATTACTTATTGATTGTGGTAAAACAGTAAGGGACTCTTTTCTTATGTTTGCATGCAAGCATCATGTAAGTATTCCTGCTGCTGCTGCAGTTGCAGTTGCTGCTGCTGCTGCAGTTGCTGCTGCTGCTGCTGTGGTGGTTATTATGATGTATTTATTGTGGTAAAACACCTTATGTTTGCATGCAACAATCATGTAAGTCCTGCTGCTGCTGCTGCAGCTGTTGCTTTTGCTGCTGATGGTGGTGGTAATGTTGCTGCTATTGTTGCTGTCGCTGTTGCTGCTGCTGCTGCTGCTGCTGCTGCTGCAGGTGAGCAGCATAGATGCAGTATTTCTTACTCATGATCATCTTGATGCCATTGGGGGTTTAGATGATTTACGTGATCTACAACCCTTTAATAGGGTAACTCTTCCTCTTCCTCCTGTTGCTGCTGCTGGTGCTGCTGCTGCACCAACAGCAGCAGCAGCAGCAGCAGGGGAGAGAGGAGAATGTAGATGGTATACACCGCAGAGGTGGCTGCGCTGCTACTCAGGTGCTCGTACTTTTGCTGCTGTCTCTCGTTGTTATTCTTATCTAGTAAGGCCTTATATAGAGCGTTCTTATCTAAGCAGCAGCAGCAGCAGCAGCAGCAGCAGCAGTAACCCTACAGCAGCAGCAGCAGCAGCAGGAGAGGAGGAGGAGGAACGAATTGTTACACAGACAGAGGACGGAGAGTTTGCGTTTACTAATAAGCAGCGGCTGCTGCTGCGCCGCAAAGTTGCATGCATAGATTTCTGTATACTTAATGATAAGGTCCTTCCTCCTCCCCCTGCTGCTGCTGCTCTTGGTGATGGTGCTGCTGCTGCTGATGGTGGTGCTGCTGCTGATGCAGCTGGTTCTGCTGCTGCTTCTGATGGTCCTAGTCCTGCTGTTGCTGCAGCAGCAGCAGCTGCTGCAGATGTTGCTAAGGATGCACTTACTACTGCTGCTGCAGTTACACTAGGCAACGGATCTACAGCAGCAAAAAATACAAGAGCAGCAGCAGCAGCAGCAGCAGCAGCAGCAAATATACCTGCTGCTATACAACCTATTGATGATTGGGGATTCACAAGATTGGATATACCAGGTAAATAAAGCTCTTCTGTTGCTGCAGTTGCTGCTGCTGCTGCTGCTGCTGCTGCTGCTGCTGCTGCTGCTGCTGCTGCTGCTGCTGCTGG
>NW_013564679.1:0-6469 GCF_000499605.1 Eimeria maxima | reverse complement strand
CACGCCTAAGTCCGACGCGTGCTACTATGCAGCACAACCTTTACATTGTCCTTACCTCCGCCTTCACAGACAAAAAGCGATGGATCCTCCCCTTCTCCTATTTCTGATGCCTTCAATTTGCCTTAATTGGGTCTGTAAACACACACGACAGCAAATAAATTGAATAAGCAACAGCATTAGCAACAATGGATTATGCGTAATGCTGGGACGGCGTCACCACCTTGTACAAATGTGCCATCAGACCACCGGACGAGCACAGCTTACCACTTATGTGGTTGCAGCCATGGATAACGAAGTATATTTCATTGGTATTATTCATGCAAAGTATATTTATTCACAAAATTAAATTAATGAATTAATGGAGGAACTAATGACAACTGCATACACATGCACCAAAGCACAACAACGTCTTGCTTGCTGACTTAGGAGAGAAATGATTAATAAAAGGCATTATATAAACAGTAGCATCTCTGCTACTGCACAACAATGCGTTTTTTTGTTGCATTTATTGCAGATAAACATCACCGCGTCGCCGCAACAAATCCATCAGCTAGGTTGGGGCTGATGATGGTCAAGTAATTGAATAAACTATATCTTCTTGAACTCTGCATGCATGCATAGGTTTGCAAATGGCAGGAATAGGCACAAGGGAGAGCAAGAGGAAGAGGTCGTCCTCTTACTAATACATATTAAGTTACTAGACACACTAATAGAAGCTAATATACAACAACAAGCCTACCATGCTGGGAGTTGGATCTCCCTCCCTCGCATCCTCCTCGAGGCTAATCAGTGCAAGTCTATAAGTCTTATTCTCTTACTAGACAATTAAGAGAATAAAAAACTTATATACTTGCACATTATATTTATATATGCTATATATTCTTGTAGATGTGACTATGGCTTGAACTAATGGACCTCCATGCAGTCCAACACGAATTCAGACTTAACGGGTACCAGACAGCTGACAACAAGACACAATGGTTGTCGCGTCTCTGGCCTGTTGTGTCCCATCAGCACCTACGATGGTGCTTATCATGTACGCGCACCTTTAGGTAACAACTAGTAGCACAATGATTAGCTGCACTGGATTGACGAACCCCATGTACGCGCACCTTTGCGCTAGTTGCTGCGCTAGTTGTTACCCAGTGATTAGCTGGACTGGACTGGCGAACCCCATGTACGCTCACCTTTGGGTAACAACTAGTAGCACAGTGATTTGCTGCACTGGATTAGCGAACCTCTGTTGCAAGTCTTCCCTCTAAGAATAGGCATTAGGTAGTATGCTACTTTCTGCGCCTGTTCTGCACAATTTCGTCAATACCCTGTGACCAGAAAAGGTTCAGCCTATGGATATACTCACGATCTCCTTATATAGCGCGGGGTACGGCTGCTGCTGCTGCTCCTGCTCCTGCCTACACGTATATAAGCAGTTGCCTACCGACAGACGCACAGATAGGTGCGCATGGAGGCAGGCAAATGCTTATACACGTGGCTAGCTAGTCTTAACTAAGCTCAACTAGCATAATACGTGCAACTAGCAGGCAGCCAATCTAGCCAAGTCAGCTAGTTGGTCTACTAGTACCCATGACTACTGTCAATCAGCAGCAAGCTTAGTTAGTTGCTTCCTCTTAATCCTTTTCCTTGGACTCAGCAACACACACAGGGCAACAAGCAAGCATACGCATGCATGCATAACCTGCATGCATCAATAGACCTGCATGTACAGCCCAACTTGCATGCGTGCATGACGTGTTGCGTAACAGCTACTGCCTGTCTTGTATGGTGAGGAGTCTCATGAGTATAAGGGACCTGTTTCCTCTTCTTACAGTAGGAGTTGCATGCATGCATGCATTCATGCATGCATTCATGCATGCATTCATGCATGCATGCGTGCAGGACTAAACCAGATTAGTGAGTACACTTATTCCTATGAAGGAATTAATTAATTAAGACACCTAGCTACATAAAGTATTCCTTTTGTGCTCCTCTTTATGCATGCATGCAGCCGGGGGGGGAAGGGGGAGGGAGGGGGAGATTCACTCCTTGGCTTATTCGTGGGTGGGAGATTAACCCACCTTGGTCCTCCCGTCTTTGTGTTGGTGCGCATCTGCACTAGTGCTGGGAGCTGCGAGCTTCGATACATTCTGTGGAGGACAGTGCCTAGCTGCGCATGCATGCATACACAACAGTCGTTATTTGCTGCATGCAGACATTTTTTTGCTCTGTTTTCCTCTTTGCTTGCTTGCTCCGCTACTGTACGTATGCTCTGTGCCTCTGCTTTCTCGTGTTATATGGTGGGGTTGTTCTGCAGTGCACTATCTTCCCTTGTTGGTTTGTTTGCACAGTATACATTTATTTATTTATTTATTTATTTATTTATTTATTTTTTTATTTGTGTAGTTGTATTCCTTGTATGATGATATTCGCATTCCCTGCTGCTGTAGTAGGAAGAGGGGGGCCCCCAGGGCCCCTCGCGATGTTGGGCCTCCTGGCGCTGCTGCTGCTTCTGCTTCTGCTGCTGCTGCTGCTGATTCTGTCTGCCTTTGGCTCGACTTTGTTGCCTACAGCGAATTAATAGGCTGCATTAGTATAACATAAATAAAGAGGAGGTGGTGCTCCTTTCCTTCTTGCTGCTGCCATGGGCTGTCTTGTGTTTATTTTTTTCTGCCTCTTATTAATAAAACGTTAATTAACTAATTATTTTTAATTATATTTAGTTAAATATTCTTAGTATATATAATACAGAAAAAAAGTGATTAACTCTTGGGGTGTATAGGCAGTTAATATATAATAAAAAGGGAAGAAAAAACAAATAAAAATAAAATGAATTATTTAAGTACAAGAATAAAAAAGATATGCAAAATACAGATATAAATTATTCTTCTAAACAATAAACACTAAACCCTAACCCTAAACCCTAAACCCTAAACCCTAAACCCTAATTATCTATTGGGGGGGGTTCAGGTGTATACGCTGGTAGGTTCTTAGGCGACACTAAAAGAAGGAAAATAACAATTGAATTAATTATAGTTAATTAAATTAATTAAATTAAATTAAATTAACTAGTTAAATTAGTTAAATTAAATAGTATATTTAATTGTAGTTTTGCAGACGAGCAGCAACAAGGTGTAGCAGCAACAGCAACAGCAGCAGCAACAACAGCAGCAAGGAGCAGACAAATGAATAAAACCAACACAAAAAAAGAACCTTTTCTAATTGAATTTATATAAATAAATTATTAAATCTAAAAATAAGCAGAAAATGCTGTCTGTTGCTGGTGCTGTTATTGCTGCTGCTGCTGCTGCACGCCTACAAGGGGCCCCCCGGCGCATGCAAAGCCCCATAGAATTCAACAACAACAACAGCAGCAGCAGCAGCAGCAGCTGCTGCTGCTGCTGCAGTTCTATGCATTGTTTTTGCTGCATTTCTTTAATAGATGATTATTTTTTTGTTATAAGGAAACATTTTTAGGAGTTCAATTAGTAACCAGCAGCAGCAGCAGCAGCAGCAGCAGCAGCAGCGACAGCACAGCAGCAACTCTGTGAATATTTTTTCTGCAGCACGAACAACCGCAGCAGACGGAATAGCAGCAGCAGCTGCTGCTGCTGCTGCATTTAATCCTTCTTTTTGCATGCATTCTTATGCCTCTCTCTTTATCCAATAGGATACAGCAGCTGCAGCAGCAGCAATAAGAATAGCTGCTTACAGCACAGGGCACGACAGCAGCAGCAGCAGCAGCAGGAGCAGCAGGAAAACTGCCTCATTGTTCCCTATCATCATCTGTATAGAGATTGTTTCTCCTTTATCAGATTGTCTGTATCAATAACAACAGCAGCAGCAGCAACAACAGCAGCAGCAGCAGCAGCAGCAGCAGCAGCAGCATTTGCCATCCATTCCCTTAACCTCCCTCAATTAGTAGTACAGTCTTTATAACCCTGACAATCACGAAGAGCAGCACAACAGGAGGAGCAGCAGCAGTGCACCACCACAACAGCAGCAGCAACAGCAACAACAACAACAACAGCAGCAGCAGCAGCAGCAGCAGCAGCAGCAGCAGCAAAAATGGCACGTAATGCAGAAAGAGCAAATGCTGTATTAAATAAATGGTTAGCTGTAAAGAATGCAGTAATAAAAGGAGCAAAAAAAAATATACAATTAGGTCCTTGTATACCTGAGGAATGTGATGATCTAGATAGAGCTACACAATGGTAAGTACTCCTCCTCCTCCTGCTGCTGCTGCTGCTGCTGTTGCTGCTGCTGCTGCTGCTGCTGCTGCTGCTGGTGGTTGTGGTGGTGGGGTTGGTCCTGTTATTTTAGTGTTTATATGTTAGTAATTTATTGTATATCCTTAATATATATAGATAATAAATACATCAATAAATAAATAAATAAATAAATAAATAAATTAAATAAATAAATAAATAAATAAATTAATTAAATAAATAAATATAATTAATAATATATATATTTATTTATATTTATATATATACAAGAGACAACAATTAATAAGAGAAATAGGTAGAGGTATATCATTAATAAATAAATAAGAGCTAAATATATAAATAAATATATAAATAAATAGATAAATAAATAAATAAAATAAATAAATAATATATATATTAATATATTTATATTTATATTTATGTATATGTATATATACAGGAGACAACAATTAATAAGAGAAATAGGTAGAGGTATATCCTTAATACAAGATTCATCATTAGGTGATCATAGAATAAGAGATCTAAATGATCAAATTAATAAAAAAATTAAACAAAAAAAAAGATGGGAATTTAGGATTAAGGAGGTATATTCTTTTTGCTGCTGCTGCTGCTGCTGCTGCTGTTGCTGCTGCTGTTGCTGCTGGTGGTTATGGTGGTGGTGATGGTGGTGGTTATGGTGGTTATGGTGGTTATTGTGGTGGTTATAGTGGTGGTGGTGGTGATTGTTGGTGGTGGTTATGGTGGGGTTGTTGTTCTGTGGCATTACTGTTGTTGCTCCTGTTGTTGCTGCTGCTGCTGCTGTTGCTGCTGCTGTTGCTGTTGGTGTTGCTGCTGTTGTTGTTGTTGAATACATCGTTTGCATGCAATATGGTGCAGAAGGAGAAGGAATATGTTAATAATAATGGTTTATTATGTGTCTTTGCTGTTGCTGCTGCTGTTGCTGCTGTTGCTGCTGTTGCTGCTGTTGCTGTTGTTGCTGCTGCTGCTGCTGCTGCAGTTAGGGGGACCTGATTACTCAACAGCCTCTGATGCTCTTTCTCTTAGCGGCATTGCTGCATCAGGAGGAGACTATTATTACTTCGGTGCAGCTAAAGAATTACCTGTAAGCTGCTGCTGCTGCTGCTGTTGCTGCTGTTGCTGCTGTTGCTGCTGTTGCTGCTGCTGTTGTTGCTGTTGTATCTTTTTTTCCCTTGCGTTAGTTACATATGATATATCTACGGCATTTATTTTAATTCTTAATTCTTTCTCTTTCTGTTGCTGCTGTTGCTGCTGCTGCTGCTGCTGCTGCTGCTGCTGCTGCTGCTGCTGCTGCTGCTCTTATTAGGGAGTAAGAGAATTATTTGCTGCAAATGCTGAGGAGGTAAATGAGCCAAGAAAGAGTCGCGCACAACTCTTTAAGAGAATTACTCCTGACTACTTTGGATGGAGGGATGAGGTAAATAATTCCTGCTGCTGCTGCTGCTGCTGCTGCTGCTGCTGCTGCTGCTGTTGCTGTTGCTGCTGTTGCTGCTGCTGCTGCTGGTGGTGTGTGAGATGCCCCATACAGTGTTGCAGTAAATGCAGATGAATATACACCGTTTTTCCTTCTTTGTGTCTGCTGCTGCTGCTGCTGCTGCTGCTGCTGCAGGAAAATGAAGATTTGCTGCTGGCAGAGCAGCACCAAGAGCAGCTGTGGCAACAGGAGCAGCAGCAGGAACTGCAGCAGCAGCAGCAGCAAGAAGAGCAACTACTGCAGAAGGTTGGTGCAGCATCAGCAGCAGATGTTGCTAAAGGAATGGCTGCTGCTGCAGCAAGGAAAGCACAAAGAGGCAAACACAAACAAGACACAGAAGTAAGCCAAACACCAGCAGCAGCAGCAGCAGCAACAGCAGCAGCAGCAGCAGCAGCTACAGCAGCAGCCAACAACACAAACAACAACAGCAGCAGCAGCAGCAGGAAGCAATCTAATAATAATTGTTTATATATGTGTGTGTGTGTCTCTTCTTTACTGCAACAGGAAAGCAGCAGCAGCAGCAGCAGCAGCAGCAGCAGCAAGAAATTTCAGGTGTATGTTGATCTACCTACAGATGCAGAAATTAGTCGTTTATTATTAGAGAAGAAAAAACAAATTATTGTCAATAAATATGCAACACCAGAGGCACAAAAACAACAACAAGTAAGTGTCTCCTTTTTTTTTTTTTATTTATTTTTTTTTATTTACTTTTTTTTTTTATACTGTCTCCTTTATATATATATATATATATATA
>NW_013564678.1:0-6598 GCF_000499605.1 Eimeria maxima | reverse complement strand
GCACGGAGTTTACGCCGAAGCCAGTCATCCACCAGGTTAGACAGCGTCGTTACGGGAAGTGGAGGTGGTCGGAAATCTACTTGTAATGTTTCGTTAACCAGCTAGTACGTTTGGCGCATGATAAAGGCGATGCCCGTGTGGCTAGCACGTCTTCCACATTACAGGCTATATGCAGAAACCATTAAATGTGTTCGGGTGATCTCAAAGCAGCCGCGTGTGATTCGAAAACGTGGACGGCGGGCTATTAAATGAGAGTGGGGCGAAAAGGTTTCTCTGTTTACTAGTCCATCAACAGAGGGATTGCGCCTTTGCTAGGGATTTTTGTGAATCACTGATGATGCATCGAGCGTTTGGCAGCAACTAGCAATTGGCATTGCTGTTTCCGGAGGGTTTTCAGAGTTTCCGGCGGGGCCTTGGGTGATGTGCAAGAGGAACGCCAAAACCCTACCTCCTCTCGCTTGGCCAACCGTTACAATGCAGAGTACATTCGAGCGAGTGTTGCGGCGGAGCATGACTGCAGGAAGACAGGGGAACAATCGGAGTGTATACAGAATCTTGTCCTTCAAAGCCTAGCATTCGCACGGAATTTAAGTGCTGGCGCCTGTAGCATTGTAGTGATATGATTTGCGTGCGCAGGAATGCGTTGGAAATAGATTGTAAGCTCCCATATATCTCATTCTGAACCGCAGATTTTCTGGCTTCATTTTCGCCTGCACTCGAGACGCCAATGGTTTGGAATGGGTTGAATTATTATTTGTGAAGGACGTATGTCCACTAGTACTGGTAGTCATTTACAGCAACCTCGCAGTCAGCATAAGCACAGATGAATGTCAAACTACTGACCTAACTCTTGCACATTTTTATTGGCACCTTTGCTGTCGGCCCTCGGGTTGTGCCAGGGAGTATGTGGGACAGACTGAACTACCTTACATAGGTTTGGCATGTCAGATACGCTGCGCTAGGAGTGAAACTTCTTTCACTGCAAATTCCAAATTCCATGCGTATTCTGAAATCGCAGTTACGCAACTTCAGAGAGCGGTATGCGTGTGATTGGAAGACCATAAATTCTGTGTGCTCGAAGTGGTCGCATGAGTGAGTTCTAGACTGCGGTGAACCAGCCACTTCGCGTTCGCCCACGCTTAACCCGCTGGGGCTCTATTAATCGTTATGATCTCTTTAGAATTTATATTATCTGGAAATGAATGTGGTGGTAAACAGGATATGAGTTGCGTGGTCTGCTACGTGCTACGAGTAGACCAGTAGTGTGGTAGGCTTTGGCCTTCATCGCGCGAGAAAAGATATTAGCCCACAGGCGAAGAAGTAGTACCCGGGTATATGGTGTGGGAGTCGACTTGCGTTGTTTGCTGTGGGATACCTGTTTACACCGATAGTTTGAATGGCGTCAACATTCTGGAGCGAGGCTGGACTTTGTAAGGATTATAACAGACGTTTGCAAAGGGCTGAATAGGAACAAGCCGCGCTCATGGTATGTGGTGAGCGAAAGTAATCGTATTGAAAACGAGGTGGGTTTAGTGGTTGGCTGCGGGCCATCTGTAAACACGCGCAGTTTGGGCGGTGTTCGTCCTCTGGAGCAGAATCTCATGGGCGGGATGGTGCGTAATTTGGAACAGGTATTAACGCTCATGCTGGTGAGCTCAACAGCAGATACTTGCGCAGGCAGCACGAAGCACTTAAATGGTGTGCAATGGCTGGCACTGGATGCTTCACTTTGCAGGAGGTGCGTGTGGTTGATTGCTCTCGCCTGCGAGCTGGTAGTAGAAAAGGAGGACAGCTAAAACAATCGAGGAACTATTTTGCTTTGGCTGCTCACTTGCCGTCCGAATTTGAGGTCTACAGTTTTCAAACCCGTGTGTTGTATTTAGTTGCCAGGGTCTCAGCGTCGGCCTTCGCACAAATTGAATATTGCAGTATCCAGTGGTCGGACTCCATTAGGTTTCTGTTGGGTCTGCGCAGGCCTTGCACTCTCGAGCGTAAAGAGTGGATGGCTATGATTTGGGAACGATTGCTGTGCATGGTTAGGCTTTGGCGAATGTGTATTATGTAGGAACGGCGTATGAGAACAGGCAATTTCTAGCTTCTCTGTGTGCGTATGCAGTGTGCTTTTAGGCTATGCCGGCGTTTCTTGTAACCATAGAGTAATTGGTCCAGAAAGTATGTGCATAGTGCAGGGGGAATGTTGTGGAGGTGCTAGGGGTGCTGCAGAATGCTCCTATGCTGTCAACGGCGGTGTGCGAAGATATACTACAACGTACCCAAGCCAAAAGCCGTGGGGTCAACTGCCTCGCCGTCATTTCAGACGTACAGTGCAACGACAGTACTAGCGCGTGCGCATTGCAACCGAAATGTCAACTTTTGTTGCACTGCACTTCTGACCTGACGGCAATGCAATTGGCCCCATGCTTATCTGCTTGGATGCGTTGAGCTATATCTGCGCACTAGTAATGGACGGTGAGCGTCGGTGTCTACTGTCTGAGTCGTCTGATGAATCCATCACTGACTGGTTCCCCGAGTTGGACAACTCAGTGCAAAGTGCTCACGCCGCTACGCAATTGTAGCCAGTGAAATCCAAAAGCAACAGTCTTGCTCTAAGCTCAGCGGATGGTTCGTGTGCTGCTCAAACACTGTGGATTGTTGTTGGTTTTCGAACAAGAATCGACCCGCGAAGGGTGCTTCATGCAGCCAGCTCCATGCGTACTCCTGCGCTGTATAGTGAACTTGGTCCTTATTTATAGAAGCTAACTGACCATTGGAGAGGGAACGCTAGAGGACGTGCAACCGTCGACGTCATGCTCTTATGCAGTTTTTGTGCGTTGGACTGCTGCCTAGTGTGGCGGAGCTCTCTTTGTCACTACGATTGCACGCTGCTTTGCCCAGGACGTATGCACAATATGCGTTAACGCCTAGAGGCACGAAGAAGACGGAAAGCGTGAAAAGCAGGTTCACCATCTCGGTGTTATTAGTTCTGTCAAAGGCCAGCCCTTCTGGTGTGTGTGTGTGTGTGTGTGTGTGTGTGTGTGTGTGTGTGTGTGTGTGTGTGTGTGTGTGTGTGTGTGTGTGCCTACTCCGCAGTTTTACAGCAGGCTTCTCTAGCGTTGCGATCCCTCGCTGATATGGCCAGAGAGTAAGCATGCATAATCAAACTCACAAATATACAATATTTATATTGCAGGCGGGCAGACCTGTAAAGCTGCAGTGTCCTCAGCTATTTACTGTCGTGGGACTTGAGTTTGGGATTAAATCGGATTCCAGCGAATTTTCGAAGCATTATATGTCCAGAAAAATACGTGGTAGCAGGATCGGCGATTGCTTGTGTTCACTACCATTATCTAATTCCCGGAAGCCTAACCAACACGAGTTGGGTTAGTTACTGTGTTGCTAAGGGATAACACTCAAAGGCGAGGAGGGGTCTGAGAAGGCGACTGATTTTGATGTGGCATGAATTAGTCCTGTTTTGCATTCAAACTAGCAGAAGCCTATTAATACCCCACTTATCTTTGTTGGTAGTTGGCCGTTCCCAGCACTGTTGTCATAGGATTACAACATCGTAAACGAAGATATGCACGGAGCAGGTCGTCGACCAGTACGCAAGTGATATTCTGTGTGTGTCTTGAACGTTCTCGTTTCTCGTAGGTCTTGCATCAATACTCCACTCGACGGAACCCCCATGCAGCCAATTGCGTCTCCACAGTTAGCGCTTGATCCAGGGTCGATGTTTCGGGTCAGCTCCTCCCGCAAGCAGGCGTATTCACAGTATTTGGCGGAGCTCCTCGGGATGTGCAACTGTGACAACCGTGTGATAATCGTGGGCCTTGCAGTTTGCTTGCTCACCTCCGGAGATGTGGTAAGGAGGCGAAGATCGTTCTGAAATCACCATCGTCCATTGTCTTGCCGTCAGGCCGTGCACTTAAATGCAAAGGCAACTGCGAGCAGAGCATCCACGCGTACAGCATGTGGAAGCCTTCGCATGCGATATGATCGATCGCCCTTTGCGCCAGCAAGTATGCACAAAATCGGCTGCCACAGTTGCGAAATGCTAAGCTGTCGACACCGAAGATTGTTTGCAGTAAATTCACCATGGTGGAAAACTGGGTGCCGTGATATCAAAAGGCCGGCCGCTGCCAAGAGTAGGTATGCATGTGAATATATGCTTATTTGCAAAGTTGCATTGCGGGACGCATTGGATGCTTGTCTTGCCCCACCCTCTGATATCTGGGGGGTGAGAATCTGGGTGTGATACGCGGCTGCCGTACGAGGACGTACATTACCTACGCCTTTACTAGGTTTATGAGGCGGTGTATCGGCAGAGTTTGATTGGCTGAAGGCCGAAGTGAGTGTAGTAGTCTTTCTGGAATGGAATGGAATGGCGACGCAACTGGGCGCAGAGCAGAGCGCTACAAACAGGACTCGAGAGAATGCTCATGGCATTCGCACTAACCAACAGGACGCATGTACTTCATTAGTCGGCTGTTGGGTAGCACAAACAAACTTCTGATTCTGTTGGGGAAGCCTACTTGAGCTCTTTGGTGTCTGGAACTGGTGCAACCTATGATACTATGTTCGGATCGAGATCCGCCGGGCAATTATAGGGGCTCGTCGCACGCCAGTGTACAATCTACAGGAGGCGGGCCCACACCCCTAACTAACGTACTGCGGGTGATTGTATAGCATACGCACGATTGGGCGGACACCTAGGGAGCAGGAAAGCGCGATCACCGTGGTGCTACAACGTTGCGTACGCTGCCCACGTGCGTTTTGTGTGAACATTTAGCTCGCTCTGCCTGAAGCGCCATTTTACCTGCTGCGTATGCCTCTCAAGGCAAAACTATCTGCTGTTGCATTTCAGCTTGTATGCGAGCAGACATGGAGGCTTACGCACATGCAGGCCCCTTCTGTCAGGTGCATTGGGAAACACTTTGATTGTTCTTTGTTTAGGCTGTGGCTGTTTTTCGTAGCAAATGCGTGGAGTGTTTAGACGGAACGATTTGAGTTTCCAGGGCACACAATGGTGTTCGTGACTTGGTCGGACAGAATGTATGCAACGAAATGTGTGGTAACAGGCAGCTTCAACTACACAATAATTCGTGTTTAACGAAGAGCAGGCATCAATCGGCATTGCTGCCGGCACGACCGCGGTCTCTCTTTGGCCACCGTTAAGAAATTCTTTCTGTGCATGGTGTGCAGCGCCGATGACGTAGATGGGAACCTATCCCCGGCTAGGCCGGTGCCAGTAGGGGGTCGTAGGAGGCGGGAGGGTCTTGAGGAACTGGACCCCCTGCAGCAGGTGTCCGACTCTCTCACGGAGCATGCAGAGGCGAAGATACGCCTGCGCTCGCTTTGCCCTCAGCGGTGTTTTCTCTTCTCTGTATGCCTCTAAGAACAAAACCAACTGCCCGCGGCGGTGACTTGTTCCGTTTCATTCCAGCTTGTATGCGAACAATGTCATCAACATTGATTATGACTATGAGCACTGACGTGAAGGCTTATGCGCATGCGGCATCGTTGCACTGGGAAACGTATTGAGTGGACCTCATGTGTATCTGGGAGAAGAGAGGCATGAACTAAGACTAGTCAGAAAAATTTTATGAGCGTTGTGGGGGTTTGTCACCTGTGCACGTCTACGGGCGCAGTCTGGTGAAGCCTTCTCTAGCGCTGCAATCGTGAGTTGCTTTGACCAGAAAGTACGTACATCATTGGCTAACAGAACTGCGACATGAGACACGTTATCCAGCTCTCCCAAACTGGCGCACACGCAAAGCACACAAAAACAAAATTCTTCTTCGTTTGGCAATTATTTGTGGTATCCCGTTCCAGTCTTCCTATAGCTTGCATGGATGTACGCGTGAATCTACGCTACCTTGTGGATTGGTAATGTGGCAAGACGTGCAAAACTCGCCTTTGTTTAACCCTGTTCATTTGGCATATATTTCCGTCAGGGTCCTTTCACACGCGAAATGTGTTTGCTACGTAGAGTCAGCGCAGCAAGGAGTTTCTAACAGCGCCCCACATCATCGGAGGGGACGTTGAGATAAAAGGCTTTGATGTGCTTGCATGACGCGTCTTATTGTTTCCGAGTATTTTGGTTTCTTGTTGCTTTTGCATAAGACCGGAGTCAGGAAATTGCCCCAAGAGGCAGCTGCAGTCATCCTGTGGTTAGGACGCACCTTGAGCCTGATTCGTGTTTTTCTCCTCAACGATAGCTAAAGCTCTGGTAAAGAAAATAATAAGTATCTTTTCAAACGGTAGGGAAAATGGTATGAACATTGTGAGGCTTTGTGGCTTGTGCACGTCTACGGGCGCAGTCTGGTGAAGCCTTCTCTAGCGCTGCAATCGTGAGTTGCTTTGACCAGAAAGTACGTACATCATTGGCTAACAGATCTGCGACATGAGACACGTTATCCAGCTCTCCCAAACTGGCGCACACGCAAAGCACACAAAAACAAAATTCTTCTTCGTTTGGCAATTATTTGTGGTATCCCGTTCCAGTCTTCTTATAGCTTGCATGGATGTACGCGTGAATCTACGCTACCTTGTGGATTGGTAATGTGGCAAGACGTGCAAAACTCGCCTTTGTTTCTGG
>NW_013564677.1:0-6115 GCF_000499605.1 Eimeria maxima | reverse complement strand
ATTTAGACGTCATTGGCAGTCTAAGCAGGCTGCTGCAGCTGTGTCAGACACTGCGGAACAAGAAAAAAAAATCCAAGGGGCGGATCAGAGTGTAGTTTCTCGACTCACCCCACGTGCTGCATGCACCTTGCCGAATCTGCAAAAGAAGAAGGCGAGAGCCGTGTTTGCGATGTTGCTGCTGGTGGTATCCTTGTCCAGCTTATGTATCGCTAGCTGCAACAGAACCGCCAGAGCAACTTCGTGGCTGTTGTGCGAGTCCTCTGCAAGGCTATAGTGCTGCAGCAGTCTCTTTTCGTCCTCTGGGGTCACCGGCGGCGTGCTGTTGATGGATACGTCCTGTTTGTCCTGCTACGAACAAACTGCCAGAAAATATGCGCATGCAAATGCGCACACACATACAAACAAAACCGGCGTGCATTTATGCAACATTCAGAAATGAGCAAAACCCATGCAACGTAGAAAAGCGGTCATACGGCAGATAATTAAATGTAAGAATGCAGACAGGCAATGCATACATCCATTCAACATGCCCATAAGGTCATGTACCTACGGAGTGCATACACGTTGCAGGTGTGTGCAGCAAAGGGCCAATTATTTCACGTATGTATGCATTCATGTATAGAGGCGTTGTAGGGTCCCGTCAGCACGCACTTCCATTCACATCGCAACACATAGAATGGTGCTTCACAGTTTGATTTAGCACAATTTAAGATGACTAACAAATGCTTTTATGGATAAAAAGTTAAATAAATAAGTGAAGAACAAATTAAAATATAGAAATGCGACGGCGGCAGGATTCGAACCTGCGCGGGCAGAGCCCAGTGGATTTCGAGTCCACCTCCTTAACCACTCGGACACACCGCCGACGTCTGCCGCCGTGCAGTTTAATAGATCCATTAGGGTTTAAGCGTAGTGTTTAGGGTTTAGTGAGGTATTTAGTATAGTATCGTATATGCCCGTATGCCAGGAATATACAGCGTAAGACTGGGTGTATAGACAGACATAGGAAAGGCAACAAGGAAAGAAAATGAAAAAAAGAATAAACAGATAAGAACAATCAAATGGTTGATATGATTCCCTAACAAGCAACAAACCCTTATTTCAATTGATTAACTCTCCTACTTTTCCTCAGGGAACAGCAGCACCTACACTTTATGCCCCCTCAGCGCGTGTTAGCAGACAGACAAACTTATCCAGCAACCACTATGTACATCCCTTTGGCTAACTGCAGCTAGCTACAGCTAGTTGTAGCAAGTTGTAGGAACTACATCCAGGTGTATGCCCTAAGTGAGCACGAATAGACGGGCATAAGCAGCAACGGCAATCCCATAGAACTAATGCCTTTGTCAACTGGTAGGGGAGGACTAAAAGCAAATAAAGGAAAAGGAATAAATAAATGTGTTGAGTATCGGATGCCCTCATTTCTTTTTATTGTTTATTGTCATGTTATTATTAGTTACTAGGGGGGTTAGTTGTTAGTACATCAGATGCAGTCTGTGGCGTACAAAGGGATATTCTCGGCGGTTTTCCATGTTATAATCAACAAAATACTTAAACTAATTGAAGCAAATAAGTAATAATTCATAAGAAGGAGGAAAAGGTGGAAAGAATAACCAGTCACTGTCACCGTGTGCATCATGGCCACGCTGCGTATACACCGCAACGAACGCAGGCACATCCCTCCAGGTGTTTTAACCAGCATAAATCCTTTCTTCATTTTACACTTTTAATTGAAATTACTATTTTACTGAATTTTATTTATTTTTCCCGTATCTGTTGCCTTCTGACGGCGGCAAGTTGCAGTTCGTTGGGGGGCCCCAACGACAGTGGCTAGGTTGGTACTGGCAGCAGCACCAGGGGCCCTCCCCACCTTTACCATTGGTGTTTGTGGTGGTCTAACTGTTTATTCGTATACTTGTATAAAACTAAGTACTTATTATTAATATGTATAGTGTATAGACACCTTATTTAAGGTGCTTCCAGGTCAATTTGCATCTTTATTGGCTATTCTCTCCTTTGACTCTGCGGTATAAGCACATATAGGGAGTGACCTTTGTTTCTTTCTGCCGCTTTCTTCCTCCTTCTACCTCTCTTTGACCTTTTTAAATCGTAAATCCTAAACCCTTGACCCCAAACACTCAGTCTAATGTCTACAACACCTACCAGGTGCTGCAGCTCCCTATACACCCGCCCCTTGCTGCAGCTTAACGTGGGCCTCCGCCCCCCACCACGGGGGCCCGCAGCGCTGTCTGTACACCCGCCGGTCCCAGCAGCAGCTGCTGCTGGTCATGCAGCAGTAGCAACAGCAACAACGGCAACCGCAGCAACAGGACGGGAGCTGCCTTGCAGAGCCAAGCCTTGGCCTGTACAACTCCAATGTTGTACAGGGGTCCCCCGGGGGCCCCTTGAGGGCCCCCATTCCTTTATACAGAAAGAGGGCACAGTTATGTGGGGCCCAAGGAGTGTTTCCTTTCGCCACTTCTCCCGTGCTGCTGAGGTGAAGACAATTGTTGTAGGGGGCTCCGAGGGGCCAAGGGGCCCCTCTGGGGGGACCCAGGGGCCCTCCGAAGGGTACCAAACCCTTAGCGATCTCCTGCAGGAGGAGAATACATTAAGCGGCCTCTTTGAAAGCTACAATAACAAGGAGTACATATGTTGAAAACGCTAAGCCCCAAACCCTAGACCCTAAACCCTATTTTACCAAATATAAGGAGAGACTCACGGTTTAACCCATGAGAATTGAAGGTTTGTTGCTCTTTTGTGGTGTATGTACATTGCAGGAGGTCTCTTAGTTCTCTGCTGTCTTTTCAGCAGTTGCAACATGGTGGTGCTGCAGCAGGAATAAAACAGCAGGAGGTGCAGCAGGAGGATGAGCATATGAATAATACAATTGAGGACGAAGGTGTATTAAGTTGGGGCATATCTGCTGAGGTGTCTAGACAGGTATCAATAAAAAGATTACGTCCTTCTTTAGGTAATTGTATACCATTTAAAGAATTTTTATCTTCTTTAGCGGCAGCAAATATCTTCAAACAAAATCATCATTTATCTACATTACCTGCTATACAACTTATGCAGCATTTACCACTTAGTGCAGGTAAATTCTATAAACCCTAAACCCTAAACCCTAATTATTCTGGCCTATGCACAACAGGGGAAACAGAGTGTGTTGTGCACCTACACGGAGGGGAACTCCAGCTAAGGGCTAAAAGAATACCGTGGACCAGTAAATTCTAGGGTTTAGGGTCTTATACATTTGCATGCAGCCATGGAGGCCCTGTTAAGAAGTAGCCCTTCTTTATACTTCAGCATTAGTGATTTCTGTAAGGCTTTAGAGCCCCTGCTGCTGCAGCGGAGGGGCCCCTCAGGGGCCCTAGAAGGGGCCCCTGGAGGGGCCCTTGGGGGCCCCCCTCTACATGCCGAAAATGACGAATGGGGAGACCGGAAAGAAGTCCGCAGAGCACTAGAAGGTATGGCACACCTAAAGCCTAAACCCCAAACCCTAAACCCTAAGCCCCAAACCGTAAACCCTAATCCCTAGCAGGACGTGGTGTGAGGGTTTTCTGCACAGGGTTATTTGAGGAGATGCAGGGGAGTCGCAGTGGGGCAGCAGATGCCTTGGAGGTTTTGCAGGGTTTGTCTCGTTATTGTAGGGTTAGTGCAGAAGACAGAATAAAAGGTGAGTATAAACCTCAAGCAGGTAGAGATAAAAGGGACAAACAAAAGGAAAAAAGGGACAAGGAGACAGAGGGAGAGAGGGAGAGAGGAAGAGAGGGAGAGAGGGAGAGAGAGGAAGAGAGGGAGAGAGGGAGAGAGACGAAGAAAGAAAGTGTTGAAAAAAGAGGATACATTAGGGTTTAGTTATTAGTGTTTAGGGTTTAGGGTTTAGGGGTTAGGGGTTAGGGTTTAGGGTTTAGGGTTTTGTGTCTCAGCGAGCTTCGCGTTGCTTGATAAAGAACATCGAGGGTTTTTAAACTTTTTCGTTGTTGCTGCTGTCTTCCATCACCTTCATCGCAGTGCGCCTCCAAACCCTAAACCCTAAACCCTAATCACTATGCCCTAAACACTAAACCCTAAACCTTTGGCTGTCTAGCATAGACTAAGCATGGAAATTTAGCGGTGTGTACTAGGGTTTATGACCTCGTTGCTATTTGTCTGAATGACACCAAAGGCAACTAGGGTTTAGGGTTTAGGGTTTAGGGTTTGTGTGTTGCAGTGTTGCTGACTCCTTCGATTGTTGACAAACTCCGTCGTGCACAAATCGCCTTCGATAACGTGAGTACTGCTGGGGTGTATAGGCAGCTCGCTGTCACCCCAACAGATACAGTAAATATTATTTATGTATATTGTGCATAATATTATATAATATTATATATACATTATATGTGTATAAAAAGAGACAATTTATAGATATATATATGTATACAAATTATTTACGTATGCGTAAACCTTTTGTTAAGTAATACATGTATAAATAGAAAACCTTATACATGCGGTTTAGGGTTTAGGGTTTAGGGTTTGTTGTGTGACAGGTGGATGATTTAGCATTAGCGAGTGCCGTTGAATTATTTAAAAGAAAATATCCTTTCCTTAAAATCTCCCGTGGCAGTTGCTGCAGCATGCAAGGAAGAGCAGCAGCAATGACAGCAGAAGCAGCAGCAGCAGCAGCACCACCACCACCACCAACAGTAGCGGGAGCACCAGCAGCAACAGCAACAGCAGCAGCAGCAACAACGGACAGCAGCAGCAAAGTTCTCTTCGTAGACACTAATGAGGAACCATGGAAGTCTGTCTCTCATTACTCAGGCCTAACCCTCTCTTTTGATGAATTCGTTAAAGAGTAAGTCTAGGGTTTAGGGTTTAGGGTTTAGGGTTTAGGGTTTGGAGTCTAGGATTTGGACTTTACGATTTAGGGTTTAGTGTTTAGAGTTTACTGTTTAAGGTTTGGGGTCAAGGATTCCCGGTTTAAGGTTTAGGGTTTAGGGTTCAGGGTTTGGGGATTACGGATGAGGGTTTAGGGTTTAGGGTTTAGGGTTTGTGGTGTTTCTAAGGTGTCGAGACACCCCAAAAGAGGCATCAATTAACGCGACATCTTTGTTGCGATTACCCCTCATTGTTGCATTAAGGGATTTATTTTAGAGGGGCGGGGCCCCCTCTAGCTAGCTACAGCTAGCTAGCTACACCTAGCTGTAAAGTTCATTAGCTAGCTGGCTAGCTAGCTATCCAGCTAGCTGGGAGGGAATGTATAGCCTCCAGAGGCGACCCATGAGCTGCGGCGCAGATACTAAGTAGCTAGCTAGCTAACAAGCTAGCTAGCTAGCTATGTGGCTAGCTATGTCGCTAGCTAGCTAGCTAGCCAGCGTGTCTTGCTGTCTTTGTCTCTGCTGTTGTCTCTTTTGTCTCCTTTTGTCTCTTCTTGCTGTGTATACAGATATATCCGTATATATATAGTAAATATATTTTTATATTTATATATACGTATAAATATATATATGTGTAAATATAAATATACGTATGTATATATAAATAAATATATATATAGATGTACATATATACAGTATATAAGTATATATGTTACTCGTATAGTAATTATATATATATTTGTACTTATATATACATATATTTATGTATAAATATATATGTATATGTATATATATAAATAAATGAGTAAATATATAGAAGTATATATACGTATACGTATACGTATATATGCTAGTAGTATACAGGTATTTAGGCTTATTATATAATATATAGGTATATGTATGTAATATATACGTATGTATACCTATATATACGTATATATGTATACGTATATAGATGCATATATATTATATATTTAGTTTATGTATAGATGTAATATATATGTATATATACATGTATATATATACATATATATGTATAGATATATGTATAGATATTATACAGATGTGTGTATATATATGTATAAATATAATTATATGTATATATATGTATGTATATATTTATATGTATATATGTGCGTACAGGTGTATAGTATATATGTATAAATGCAGTATATATTCAGGTGTACGTACAGCTAATTTATACAGTTGTCTGTATGCATTTTTTACTAGTTATATATATATATATATATTAT